>NC_134407.1:122559282-122859282 GCF_038048845.1 Mixophyes fleayi | reverse complement strand
CCAGCGCAGAGGCACTCACGGTCCGGTGAGTGACAGTAAGCAATGCAACGTCATGGGTCAGCCATGGGTCAGCCTTACTACCTCACACTGTCTAAGCCTAGAGCGCCACAGCTGGCCTAACATACCATTTAAAACCCTTAGACCTCCATCTACCCAAAGCCATAATGCTCTGCTTAGACACACCTTCTTCTGCCGCTACCGTAGCTTCCCCTATCCTAAATGAATGCGTCCCGTAGTCCGCTGCACACAATCCAAGCTTAAGCACGCAACTTTTGAATACTGCTGAAAATTGAAACTTCGTAAGGGAAAAACCATCACTATGTCTAAGCCAATTACCACCGGGAGCAGGAGACCTATCCCTGTACAATCTTGTCAATTCCACTGTACAAACCGCTATATCCTGGTTCCGCTGCAAAGTGACCCATCTCCCTCTACCCAACGAATCAGTCTTTGATCTATGAATTTTACAAGCAATACTCTCCTCCTGAACCACAACATTCCTGGAAAGCAAGCCCGAATCAACAGCCGTCCTAGACGAGGCTACCAACTCGCCTATTCTAAAAGCCCCGAAAAAAGCCATAACAAATACACGAAACAAGGCTGCCTCAAACTCATCCGTCGCCACAACCGTGATAACATTCACCAAGTTCACTAACATTCTCTTATCAATAGGTCTACGTTTATCTACTAACGCAGGGGAAATTCTAGCCCAACCTCTTAAAACCTTACGCACCAATGCCTGTTTGGTAACATCCCGACTACCTGAAATCTGCAGAAAAAACAAAATACCAGCCAAAGCGGACATCATATATGTTTTAGATCTACCCGCCTGAAAACAATGCCACACAAACACGAGCATGCGTCTTACCTCGAGCCTCATCAGATCCACAAAAACCCTCCCAGGACGACCAAGCTTCCCGATATTTCTTCAACGTCCCAGGTGCAACTGATCACTTAGCAAGATCAAAATCGGGGCATGAAACACCAGACACATCAGCATGGGGAGCTAATGAACGAAACTTATACCAATCAAACCTAGACAAAGCATCCGCAATCCCGTTATCCACCCCAGGTACATGCCTTGCCCTGAAAGTGATGTTGAGAGTCAGACACCTAAAAACCAAATGTCTCAATAGCCTCAGAGCCGGCAGGGAGGTGGCCCTCTGGTTATTAATAGCATGGACTACCCCCAAGTTGTCGCACCAGAAAGATATACTCCTATTATGCAGACAAACACCCCATAACTCGGTAGCTACGATGATGGGGAACAACTCCAACAGCAAGAGATTCTTTGTGAGACCCTCCTGACGCCAAGTACCTGGCCAAGCTGCTGCGCACCACTTCCCATCCAGATAAGCCCCAAACCCGGAAGACCCAGCAGCATCTGTGAACAATTGCAACTCCACGTTATTGGCGCCCGGCAGGGGCCACAAACAAACTCCATTAAAACTCTCTAAGAACAAACGCCACATAGCTAAATCATCCCTAATCTCTTTGGACATTCTCACAAAATGCTTTGCCAGTGGCGGGTCTATCCGTAGCGGCAGGACTGCTCCTCCTGGGGCACTCTCTCCTTGGGTGACCCCCACTGCATGCCGAACATACATGCCTGAATCTGCAGGCCACACCTCTCTCGCATTGGCCCCCGTTGAAAGCAAAACACTTCCCTCGAAAGGGCTGACCAAACCGCTCTGGGGCCTGCCTCTGTCTTGCCACACCCACGTCATTACCAGCCATCCTCGGCTGTGTCCCATCCAACCACACCTCCACATCCTTACACCCGAAATCCATTAATGACATTCCATCCTGCTTCCTCCAAAAGGCCTCATCGTACCGCCTCCACATAATACCCCTGGATCGGGTAAACATTCCTTATATTAAGTAAATGTTCTTAATCACGTTCATGTGCTCAGCTGGCCTGGTTTCAAGATAACATGCAGCAAAAACTAGGAAGCCCTCCAACCAACTCTGAAAATTCCTGTATGCTTCCTCTCCCACGCCGGAGCGTGACCATGCTGCTATTAAGCCATCCTTAGCTTCGTGATGGCAAACATGTCCACAAAACGACCAGCGCGTATCTTACTGCGCACGCTGCTCCTGATATCCCGCAGGACCGCTGTACTAGCACAGTGCACAACATCACCTCCCGAGGTACCACTGTCCTCCCGAGGCTCCCCGCCTCCAACCTCCGCCCTACGGCGGGAACTATGCAACTTCCTCCTCAGGAGCCTCACCAACTTTGCGTCTGCACTCTCAGACCTGGCCGGAACCTCACTCTCCGAGGCTGAAGAACTGAAATCGGAGCTAGAACCAGAACCCCCGCTGGCATGCTCACCGATTACACGGCCACCTCCTTCCACACTAGATGATGGGCCCACCATGGCCGATGATGCGGCTTCCGCAGAAGAAGCACGCCCAGATCTCTGACCCGATCTCACACGCCCCGGTAAACCTGCAGACGGGGGAACAGAAGAAGAACCCTCCGGCCTGAGACCCCTGGTTCCCACACTCACCGGCAGCGCTAAACTCTGATGTCTAAAACTCTGGCTAGATGCCATAACCGCACCGGTCTGCCGACTCCGTGTACTTGGCGTTGCCGTGCAAGGAACAACCTGATGGCCCGCCAGGGAGGACGCTGAACCCTGCCCCGAAACCGCCCCCCCCAGTCATCAGCCGTATGTCGTTATGCCCTAGGAGCACTGATGGTGAGGAAACGGGAACCGGAGGACCCTCCGATCCTGCCGCCCAGAGGGTGATGGCCCCTGTGGAAGAAGCGCTTGAGGTTACAACATTTCCCGGAAAGCCGGGACCAGAGAAATACAGCCCATAAGCCGATGGAGGTGGAAAATAAGCCGGGGAGAATCCCCAAGGTGGGTATGAGAATGGAAAAGGAAAAACCAGAAACCCTTGACCTTGTGGCCCCCTGTCCGAACTAACCCCTTGCCACTGGAAGGGGGACTGATGGAACCCTGTATCCGGCACCTGACCCGGCCCATGTCTCATTGCCCATGGAGGATAAAACACAGCCCCAGGAGGGGCAGACATCACTGCGGGCCCTACAGTGGCCTCAGGGTTGCACCTAGGGGGAAAAGACGTGTGACCCCCTGCATAAGGAATGCCCGACCCCGTCGTACAAACTGTAATGAAACACTGTGTAGCAGAAACTGCCGCACCTGTAGGAGGAACATGGAAGGGAAAAGAAATGGGACTAGGGTATCAGGGAAAAGGGGGGGGGTGCAGGGATAGAATCCCAGGAGGAAAGGATGCCCCAGGGAGAGCAGGGGGAGGGAAAGTAGGGAGGAGGAACTGCTGAGACTGGGAGGGTGAAGAAAGGGGAACTTGAATAGGGCTGGATGCGACAGGAGGGGGGGCAAGGGGGGTAGGGACACTAGCTGTTGGAGAGGGGGAACAGACCAGGGAACTTGCTGTGATTGCCCGGGGAAAAACTGCAGCCGGAGAGAGCTGACGGCCCAGAGATATGTGGGAAGGAGGGGGTTCTGTCACCTCAACAGACCCCTCTTGGGAAACGGCAGAGCCTGCAGCATCTCCCCCTCTGCACAAAGGACCACCGGGTCCCCGGCGGGGGGAGGATCAACAGAGACCCCCAATGCATTGGTGACAGTGGGAGCACCCGCTACTAAGATGGCCGCCTGAACCTCCGCACCGGACTGCGCATGTGCGGCCAGATGCGCGCGTCCGTGTCCGCACACTCGCTGCCGCGCATGCGCAGAAGCTTTTTTCGCCGCCGCTATGGCGGCAGAGGGACCCTGCCTACCCGATACCACAGAGGGGGGGGAGTTGCGGGAACCTCCTGCCGCGAGTCCCGGAGCTGGGCCCGGCGCTTAGAAAGGGGGGCAGGGTGAATGGCAGCCTCGACCAGGCGGTGGGGGGGGGGGGACACGGACACGCTTGGCCCGGAGCATGGTAGAGCACAGGAAAAGGGGGGAGGGAAAGTAGGGAAAATCGCACTAAGGGTACCCAGGGAAGGAAAGCTAAGGACAAGGAAGGAATGGATAAGGGGCCAGGGACAAAACCAGAGAAACTAAATTAAAATAGGGGAAAGAAAACCCAGACACAGAATGACAAAGCACACAGAATAAACAGCTACAAAAAAACAGCAAAACACAGCATAGAACAATATCAAACAGTCAAAAACAGTAAGGCACGGTATAATGCAGTGTAAAAACAGATCCTTTATAGCAATACTCACCAGGACAGCAGAGCATATACTCACTTGAACAAATCTATTCGGCAAGAGGAAGTCACATCCTTTTTCCTATATGTTATAAGCCTTCTCTGGGAAACTAAACCCCTCCCCTTCCGGCTCTACTGATTGGATAACTCAGGTTTCTACCACAACCCAGATAAGTTAACTCCTGGTATGCCTGTACTTTTTCTTCTGCCTGCCCCCTCAGCGTTTATATCACCTGGGTCTCATTCAATCCCTCTGTTGTATAAACAGACGATATATATATATCAGTAAAGGCAAGAAGAGGTGACCGAATTTGATTAGAATGATTGCACAATGTGAACATATATATTAAGTACAGTAGAAAAAACTGAAAATAGACTTTATAAAGGAAAAATTGTGAGGATGTATATAGAGGGTAGGAGAGAAGTAGGAAAGAGAAGAGGGGAGTAAATGGGGAAGGGAGTGTTGAGATCGAATCCGGGACTCCTGTGGGCTGAGTGACAGTATGCAGTGTGTAAGTTACTAAATATCAATCACAGGAAGAGGGCTGAGACACTCTGAGGAAGGTCAGGTGAGTGTGCAGAACCAGTAGTACCATTATAAAGGAACCAGTCACCCCAAATTTGGAAGAATTTGGTTTTCTTATTTAGATATGCAGATATTTTTTCCATAGATGCCCGGTACCAAATTTTATTAAGTAATTGCTGTCTAGAGGGTGGATCAGGATTTGTCCAATGCTTCACAAGTTCACATCTGGCTGCATTGAGGATCTGAATGAACAGTTTGTCTGCATGTTTATCTAGGACCCCAATAGGGGAGCTGAGGAGAAATGACAATGGACATTTGGAGACCTGACGGTAGTAACATCGCTAATAAGAGCAGCAGCATTGTCCCAGAAAGAGGCGATTTGTGGGCAGAACCACCAGACATGGAGAAAGGATCCTTGTTCCCCACAGCACCTTCAACATAAGTCAGAGGTGGAACCATAGATTCTTTTCAGCCTAGTGGGGATCAGGTATCAACTGTAATATATTTTGTAGGCATTTTTCTTGACAAGGCATGAGATGGATGTCTTGGAAAATCTCTCTCTCTAATTGTTGCCCAAGTGTCCTCATCTGGTGGTCTGCTCAAGTCAGCTTCCCACCTGAGTTCATGGATGGGGTGTTGGTTTGTTTGGAGGAGATAAGGAGGCCATATAGTGTGGAAATAATCCCCCTTTGCAGAGGCAAGTGCACACACAAGGATTCCAGGGGTTTAAAGGTCTTGTTATATCAGGTTTAGGACGGGAGATAACATAGTGTTTCATTTGAAGATAGCAACATGGTGTCATTTTTATATCCATACTCTTCACTCTGCATGGTACATGGATTCATATTCATACATACACATGTACATGTAAGGGGAAAATAATTGTTATTACAATTAAAGTCTATCTAACATTTGCTTTTCTACCAAGATGATTGTTGGCCACACGAATAACAGATTCCTTATGGTTTTAGCAATGTAATTAAAAGGTAAACATGTGGTTTGGGGGTGTTTGTACATAAATTACAGTGATTTTAAAATGGTGTGTGTGGGGATTTGTGCAACTCCATGTTCCAGTGGACTTTATCTTTCAGGGCATGCTGGCATTTGTATTTATGCATATTTGGTTGGCTGTATGTTTTTTTGCAGGCCCTGTTCCCCTAGAATTTCAGTACTGTGCTGAACGACTGGGGTTGGTTTACATTATGACAGTTTGGCAAAGCCTGGTGCTGTTTACTGCTCTTACTGTGAAATGCCACACTTTGTCATCCTGCTTTAGTGGTAAGCAGCCCAGACTATAATACTGTTATTCATTCACTTTATTTAGTTCCTTATTATAACAATAAAGATATGTCATCATCATCAGTACATATCTTTATACCAGACCTTAGGTATGGGCAAATAATACTCCTCTGAAGAGGTCTGGAGATAGGGTCAAGTCTAATTACGCCACATCACAAGGGAGTGTGCGCACCCTTACTGTACTAAACTATGCCCATAACCCACCTTTCCAGATAGAGAGAGCAATAAGTGCAAGTTACATTATACTCTAAATCCCACCAGACTTTTAAGGGCTGTGCACTTTCACATGCTGCAAATGGACTTGTGTTTAATTCTAAATCTCGACTCATGTGTAGCAATGTTTAATGACTGTCTGCTGATGTTTGGTTTTAGTTTGTTTCTTTTAATTTTATTTTATTGTATTTTTAATAATTTTTATATGTTGTAACTGATTTACTCTGGTAAACAACTGTTTTTACTAAATTAAATTTAACAGTGGCTAAGTACCACTTAGAGTTTATGTTCCAGGATAAGTTCGGGGTACAGGGTTTTACTTTCAAGATTACTGCTGCCTCCCTGGAACTGCTTGTGACCATTAAAATCAGGACTATAGCCCAGCACTTCAATAATAGTACCGATACCAGCAACCTGTGCATTTATGCACTAATATGGCTGCTTCTACATCAACATACTTCCCAAATGTCCCTAAGTGTATAGGAACTTTTGAGGAACTGGGCAGGCTTCACCAGTCGGAATGGTTGGTCAGAATATGGATGTGTTGGGCAGGTGTGTGTGAATTGCGAGCCTGGTTTACTTTGCCAAGATAAACGTTGGGAGTTATGCATGAGTGAGCTATGGCAGTAAATTGTTATATATTTATTAACCAGCAGGAACAGCATCTCTGCTGGGGGTTTCATGTATAATAGTGTCAATCTTATGGTTAGAACTGGAAGGATTAATGGATGGTTTGAGGTCAGACAGCTTACATCTGCGTACAACAGTGTAAAAACACGCATATCAGAACACAAACCTGGTACACTGTCACAAAAGGGGCATGACAACCTATGACCCCAGCAAGTTGTTTGGAAAAAATCAAAGTGTAGTAGCAATGGGCTGAGGAACACAAACATTGGAGACCTAAAAACAATATTTCTCTGTGAAGAATCCCGATGTTGCTGTTTAATGTTGATGGAAGAACCCTGATAACCATCTGTCTTCCCTGTTATTCCTTTTAAGTATGATATGATAAAGCAGAGGGCACAACAGGTACTTTCAGTGGGACACTTGGTTAGCATGATAAAATTATTTTAATATGAAAGCTATTTTTTACAATAAAATAAAAGTATTTCATTGTAAATACATGTATTTAAAAATGAGGGTATTTCATATAAGCATTGATAATTTGAGCTTACATATTAAATTTGCAGCATCTGCAAAGGGTACTAAGGGTAAAACCTACTATTAGGCTTATTTTGGTTCCTGGAAAAAAGGTCAAAATCGTCTGCAGTACAGGCTAGCTGACTGTGAGCTAATATTTTATAATTAATTGACCATAAAAACTCATCCTAATCTGATACACTGCAATTCATTACTACAATCAAGTTATTTGTATTATACATGTATGTATAAAGGCTATAAATAGTTTGTAGTGCAAAATCTCTGTGTGTTACATATAGAGAGTGCAAGGTGCAGGTCACATGTCCAGTCTCTAATCTCTTTAAACTCTTTAACGTGGCTCAGAACAAGTTGATGTTATTAGATTACTGTTAATCCCCTGTTTGCTCTACTGCTCTGAACAACACTCACTCTCAGGAAGCCACTGACAGTCCATCTAAAACCATCTTATGTCTCACAGCACCGGAGCCAAGACATCCAGCACCCCAGAAAGAGACGTGGTAAAAAGCCACAATGGAGCAAGGAGCAAAGGTGGAGGAGAGGCTGTTGGCAAGAGAGGAACAACAGAGGGCCATGAAGGAGACCGTAAGGGTCTAGGGGAAGGGGGCCATGAGAGAAGGAGCCATCACAGTAGTCATGGAGAAGGACACTACGCCAGTGGCAAAGGTCACCACAAGGGTAAACGGGTGAGCGACACCCAGAGCATCACAACTAAGACTTACTCTCCCTTCCTAAATGCACTTTTCAGCAAGGTAGGTGATGATATAGTTGAACAGACTGACTGATTATTTGTATCAAGCTTACTGGCTAAAAATGCTTATCTCTTGCAATACCAGAAAATAATGAATAACGTTAGGGTGTACTGTTTAGGTAACAGTGATTATATTCTATGTGATATTGATTAAGTAACAATCAGAGTCAGAGGGCCTGAGTCATTAAGGAGAGCAAAGCAAAAATAAAAAAGGAGTAAGTTTGCTTCTGGACACACCATATTACAATGCAAGGCTTGCAAATTAGTTTATTATTTTACATATAAGTTAAACACTGGCTGTTTTTCATCTACCACACAAATACTTGATAACTTTATTTTTACACTGAAATTTAAAGTGGAACATGTCCCACCCAAACTCTCAGGGGAGGGCTGGCATATTTCAGCCCTGGGGACAAGACTCGACTCAGCAGCCTATTTGAAAGGAAAAATATGCAGGTGGCCCAGTGACCCAACCCAAGGTAGCCCAATATGCGACCGCCCCGGGGGGGTAAATACCCCCCTGCCCCACAGCCCATCCTGTCCCTGCCAACTATAAATCTGTCCCCACATTTAAATTTACCTCCCCCTCCAATACAACATGGTTTTGCCCAGAAACACAGTTACTTATTTATTATGATTTGCTCTCCTTAATGACTCAGGCCCAGACTGTTTACCTCCTGTAAAACTGGGTAACAATGAGTATGTGACTGGCTAATAGCATGTATATGTTGTGTGACTGTAATTAAGTGCATGCTCTTGCTATAGGATTGGGTACTAATTAATACATGTTGGATGACAGTAAAAACTGTGCAAATGTACAACTGTGCTGAGTCTTTCTATTTCTGTTAATGCACCTAATTATATTGGTTTACAACTAGAAAAAAGACCGCACCAGGTGGTCCATATAATTCCTCTAGGTGTATATATCAGTCTGGCTATATAGCATTGACTATACCACCTGAGGTTAGGTGCACCTGATCATAGGCTTACTAGAAACATAAACATGAAAGAAAAAAAGAGAAATGATCTAAGTGGGGCACTCAAATGGACAGAAATTCTTTGATTTATATAAATAATATTCTGTTAAATACTCCTTTATTAATTCATTGTTAAAACATTCCATTAGCGAAATATAAAACTTGTATTTGAATAACACCATGAATAAAGATAACTGTTAAAAAGGCAAATGCTAATTTGTCTAACCGCGACACTGCTCTGATTAGGAATCTGCTTTGATAGTTGTTTGTGTAACATGTGTAATAAATGATCTATTCATACCACATCCCTCTGGAAAGACTTTGTGTAACATAAAATCGTCTTTATTCTTACATCTTATTAACCAGAAACAAAGGTGGTATGAACTGTTAAGGATTGTAGAGGAACTGCTGGTATTGCACACTATTATGTGTTAAATATATTTCTTCTTATATCCACTGTGTGCCAGCTTATTTCCCTTTGAACAGCTAGTGGTCATACATATTTTAATCCCTTGAGTTCACCTAAATAACGGGTTAGCTATTACCTAGATATGATTTCTATTGAATTGTGGTGGGGTATTGGTAACTGGAACCATCCCGCTAAATATTCTATGTATATCAGGGTTGTCACTGCTAGCTATTGATACATCAATCTGCTCTTACTTTAGCTGGATTGCCAGTCCAATTAGAAATGCACATAATGGAAACAATGAGAACATCACTTAGAAGTCCTGCTTACTACCATTTTAGGACCACTCCTTTCATTAATTTCCCCTTTTCCATTTTTTCCTAATTACTATTTCAGTCTCATTCAGTCCTGAGGGGATATCAGGACTGTATTTATTACTTTTGTGTGATTGAATGTTATTATTACATTGCACCTAGAATCCCATAAAATTGCACCAGGAAGATGTAAACGTGTCTCATTGAAAGTATACGATGGCCCTTGATTACCAAGACCTCGCAAGAGTCAAGTCATTTTAATGGCAGGTAAATGCTGTTCAGTATAACAAATCAGGAAACACCCTCTTAAATGCACATTCTCTACCCCTTAATCTCTTTTAAATAATCTATCTGTAGAATGATGGGTGCATTTGGGTGCATTTGCCTGCCATAGGGAAAAAGCCACTTTGAGACATTTAAAATTTTGAATGATCAAAGGTTCCTTTTATTATAAAGCAAGTACAAATGAATCCATTAGAGAGTAATCAGTGAGCACCCACCCCAGGCCTAGAATGTCAAAGTTATATGCCTTTAAAAGGAAATATTGCCATGTGTAATACATTATTAAACTTTTGCCTACACTGCAAAAATAAAGTCAGGAAAAATTAGTTTGCACTGCAAATTAAAAAGAAGTATTATTAGAACAAAAACAAAAACAGTTATCCAGAGAACAAATTATATGTGTATTGACCATTTCTTTGGCATTACAAACACATGGCAAAACATATCAAAAGTATCAATATCACATCTGTTCTCTAGAGGCCAATGCTCAGCACACATCTTATTGTTTTACACTTACAACAAAAAGTCTGCTCACTTAACCATTATCATCCAATTATCCCTCACATGCCTAACTTGCTCTTAGAAAGGAATGCCCCTAAGAACACTGCTATCTTAGCTTGCAAAGCCATGTGTTTCCTAGTAAAAATGAGCGCAAAAACAGGCACATGAACACAGTGGCGGATCCAGGGGGGGGCGATCGGGGCGATCGCCCCCCCTAGCAGGGGCTTGCTGCCGGTGGCTGCACACTGTGCAGGTCCGTTCAGCAGTGACAGTGTGCTGCCCGGCTGCTCTGATTGTGTTTTAAACACAATCAGAGCAGCGGGGCAGCACACTGTCACTGCCGAGCGGACCTGAACATACTGTGCAGCCACCGGCAGTCTTAGAAATTAGAAAGGGGGCGGGGCCTAAATCGCCCCCCCCTAAAATCGCCCGGGGTATAGCAATAGTCTGGATCCGCCCCTGCATGAACAGATACAAAAGAACATTTGCCCTCCAGTTTTGTACATTTGTAAATTATGCTAAGAGTATGTAACAAGTTCCTCCTAATGTCTGGGTAACAGTGTGTGCCTTCTGAGGTACAAAGAGATAGATGTAAATAATGTGACAGAAACACTGAGAAGGTGATGAATGGCACAGGTATGTGTCTCAGGCTTTCTGCCTTGTGTACATTAAAACCCCATAGAGATTGTTTGTGTGGGAAAAGCTTCACAAAGTGTGTTTCTCAGCTGTAGTAAAAACTGGTAAGAGTCCCTGGGTTTATGATTGGAGAGAGAAGATGGGCTCCATTCATCAGGCTCATTCTTGGTCTTCTGGGCCTCCAGCCTAATTGTAGGCTGATTTGCAACTGCATCTGTGTGTGGGTGTTTAATAAGCAGTCAGGCTGGACATGCAGTCTCTCATAACTGGGAAGGAGGTTGGATGCCTCCTGAGAGACTCTGCAAATGGTGAGCAATTGCCTCTATATGTTTTGTATATGTGTGGGACACAAGATCCTTCACAGGAGAGAGGGTATTCCTGTGTGCTTAGTTAGTGTTAGACAAGTTTTCTTTGCTTTTCTGTTTAATAAAACTGGCCTCAGCCAGTTGTACCGAAAAAACCCTGGAGTTTTGTGACTTCTCTGCTGCTGTTCACAATCCGCTTTGAGAAACCTGCAGGAAGCAGGTCTGTGTGTGCTTCGAAAATTTAAAGTGACAGAGACAGTGGAGAAAGACTTGCATTTGACTTATTATGTGAATAACAGCAATGTTTATCCATAGCAGCAGTGGGAAGCGGAGAACCACGTGGATGTGCGTGAGAAATCCTGCTATGAAGTAATGTTTAAATAGAGTGCTTCATGCATACATGAATGTTTAAGAGGAGTTAAACTTTGTCAGTGTAAAGTGGATAATTATGTGTTTGAATAACAGCAGAGAGTAAACGTGTTTGCAAAACCATTCAGCAGCCGTTAAAACAATTCTGCTTTGCAAAGAAATCGTGCTTTTTTTATGGACTGAGTTTTGATTAATTGCTGTAAAGCAGGTGTGTTCAATAAGACTGGAAAAGAAGGGGTTAAGAAACAGACGCGGGCTGGGAGAGGCGTGGCCGGGGGGCACACAGGCGGCCGCATCTCATGAAAAGGGATGCGGCCGCGTCTTTGTTGGTGGGGGGGGAGCGAGTACCTTTAAAAAAAAAAAAAAAAAATACAAGAAAAAAATACTCACGTGATCGTGGCGCCCCTCCTTTCTGCTCCGTTCGCACTTGATGTCGGATGTGACGTTCAGTGAGGAGCAGCGCAGAGATGAGTCGGCAAGAAGACGGGAAGAAAAGAGAAGAAAGAAGCCGACAGAAAAGGTAAGTGAAGGAACGGAAGCAAGGGGGACAAAGGCAGCATGGCAGACTGTGAAGGGGCAAAGGCAGTATGGCAAAGGAAGAAGTGGACAAAGGCAGCATGGTAAACTGTGATAGGGGGCAAAGGCAACATGGCAGAGTATGATGAAGGGAGGAGCAAAATCGGTATGGAGGGCGCCAGGGGCGGGCTGGCCCGGGGGGCAGGGGGGCAGATGGCACCCGGGCCGGACAGCATAACAGTATTTTGGGCCGTCTGGTGGTCCAGTGGTAATGCAATGGAGACAGCCTGTGCGGTCTGTGCAGGGGCTGTCACATCGCAGAGTACTCACTGCGGGGGGCATCATCCATTCACAGAATGTATTCTGTGAATGAATGATCCGGCTGCAGTGAGTACTCTGCGATGTGACAGCCCCTGCACAGATCACACAGGCTGTCTCCATCGCATCTCAGTAACAGCTACATCACCAGGTCATGTGACCTCCGTGGTCACATGGTAGGAAGTGTAGGCGGGGCTGCTGGAACTCTATGGTCTGTGCAGAGCTGCAGCAGTTCTCTATGTCCCTGGAGCCACTCGTGTACAAAAAGGTAAGAGGAAGGGGGAGTTAGTGTGTGTAGGGGGGGGGGAATTGAAGCTGCAGGGTATAGGGATACATGTGTGACTAAAGGTGCTGGGACAGAGGGATACATGTGTGACTAAAGGTGCTGGGAAAGAGGGGACATGTGTGACTAAAGGTGCTGGGACAGAGGGGACATGTGTTACTAAAGTTGCTGGGACAGAGAGGGGACATGTGTGACTAAAGGTGCTGAGACAGAGAGGGGACATGTGTGACTATAGGTGCTGGGACAGAGGGGGACATGTTTGGCTAAAGCATGTGGGCAGAAGGGGGGCCTAATTATAAAACTTGGGTGATATATTGATTTAATGCCAGGGATTGTTGAAGTTTTTTCTAAATTTCATGTACCCATTTTTTTTATAATTTTTTTACCAAATAGGACCTTTAAGGATCCAGAGCCAAAGTAACCAGCAGCCACAAGTGGTGACAGTGACAAGAACAGGTAGGAGAGAGCAGGACAGTCTGCCAACTCTCCTGAATCTGGTGGGACAGTCCCGAATTTGGGTGACTGTTTTGCTTAGGACAGTTGGGAGGTATGTCCCGCTTCACCGTGTACTGCTCGTGAAGGCAGAACTGTGTGCACCTAACAGTGGTGCACACAGTATTGCCTGTGTATTTTTTCTCTAAAATGATAACCATGCTACATCATAGGGGGTTACCCTGTCTAAAGTGCCCAGGCCCCCCCCCCCCAGAGCCTTAATCCAGCTCTGGGTATATATATATATATATATATAAAGCAACACAAATAGCCTCTTTGTATATAGATAAATATATATTGTACCAAAAACCACTCTTTAAGGATGGGCCGCTACTTATGGGCCAGTGCTGTGTGCTTGCCCCCCCGGGCTAAATTCTGCCAGCCCTCCCATGGAGGGCGCAGTGTGATCATAAGGGGACACAGCATGGTGATGAAGTGGCACAGTAATGTGTGTGTGTGTGTGTGTGTGTGTGATGGCACAGCGGGCTTGTGGAAATGTAATGTGTGTGGTAGGTGGGTACTATTTTGTTTGTGGGGTGATGGTGGGGCAATTACATTTTATAGTGGGGACTATTAATTTAAGATGGGGTGGTTTGGGAGCTATTGAATGTGGGGCTGAGTTTCAGGAGCATGAGGTCTATTTATTAAATGTGAATATGAATTATTTAATGGCAGTGAGGGTTGTGGGAAATAGGCATATTTATTATACGTAAATACTATTAATTTACTGCTAGAGCTGTTTTGAGGGAGGGAGATAGGTTTATTTATTAAATGGGAATACTATTACTTTAATGTTGGAACTGGAGGAAGGCCTAAGTATTAATTGTGGGTCCTATTGATTTAATGCCAGGGCTGGTTGGAATTTTCTAAATGTACCCATTTTTTTGTTTCCAAATGGGGCCCCCAACATTCCAGGATCCAGACAAGCCGCAACTAAAGAAACCAGCAGCCACAGGTGGTGAAAGTGACAAGAACAGGTAGGAGCAGCAGGACAGTCTGCCAAATGTTCTGAGTCTAGTGGGACAATCCCAATTTTTGGTGTCTGTTCTGCCCGATTTAAGGGGCAGGTCAAGACTGTGTACTCTTTATATACACCCTGCATTCTTTATATACTACACTATGGTCTAGCTGCCCTTCGTGGGCTGACCACTTCCCCTCTAGTGTCTGGTCTCACCTATATGATGGCTGGCCACACCCCCTCTGGTGGGCCCCTAGTGTTGCAGCCCCCCGGTGAGCCCTTCATGCCCCAGTTCGACACTATAGAGGCAGCATGACAGAGGAAGAAGGGGGACAAAGACAGCATGGTAAACTGTGAAAGGGGGCACTATAAATGCTGCAAAAAAAGTCAGTAATATTCATGCCCTATGAATATTACTGACTTGTCTTTACAGCATATATAGGGCCTGAAAAGTCAGCCGGTTCAGAAAGTTGAGTCCTTATCCTCGTATATTGCTCAGGTGAACAAGTATGTGGCCTTGGTCACCTGAGCAATATTCGAGGATAGGGACTCAACTTTCTGAACCGGCTGTAATAATGGGGAATCCGTATTTGGAAATAATGGGAATCCAGTATGACTTTGGGTGTAAATGATATAGAGCCATTCGACTGCACTTTGTGGTCCGCTAGCAGTGGGTGTGTCCTGTGATGTCTCAGAGCCATATCCGTTTCCTAGTAGGACTGGGGGAATAGTGAAATATGAGGATAAGGTATCTCCTACGGGGAAGAAGAAGCAGTAGACAAAGCTGAAAGTATGCCTAACCTTGAGGTGAGGAAGGAACTGTTTTCATCAGAATGGTTAAAAGACCCTACCCTAATAAAAGCCATAGAAAGTGTGAAAATTATTATTGGGAAGCCAGTAAAACCTGATAGGTTGTTCTACCCATACATGGCAAACAAACAGTTATTGTTGTATCAGATAGTCAAAAAAGGAAAATACATTTTGGAAAGGTTGATAGCTCCTAAACTGCATAGAAAAGCAATATTTGACCAGGCTCATGATTTCATAAGTGCAAAGTATCTAGGGGTAAAAAAAAATAATCTCAGAATTTCACAGCAGTTTTTTGGGCCAGGGGTTCGAAAAGATGTACCTGACTATTGTGTTTCCTGCCCTGAGTGCCAGAGTCATGGTCCCAGGCCTCATTGTAGGGGTCCACTTGTCGCACTATCCTTGTCACGACTGAGTATAGCGTATCTGCTATCGTTGGCACTACTCGGAGGAAGGTGCGGAGTCTAACGTGCCCCTGGTGTTCACCAGGGACCCCCGCAAGGAGGTATGGACTCAGCTGCAGGGAACACGCAGGTCGCGGTCCTTCCACGAGTCAGATAGCGAAGCACGAGAGAAATGTCAGACAGGCCAGTTCGGTAATGGTGCGGGCAATGCAGGTACACAAGGAGAATCCGAAGGGGTGGTGAGTCAAGCCGGGTCGGTAACGTTCTGACAGCGAGGTACAATAGGGAGATCCAAAAGAGTAGTCAAGGCAATCCGGGTCACAGGCAAACAGCAATAATCAGGAAGCAGGCAAAGGTCAGGATAAGGGTAATCACAGGAATACACTAGAAACTCAGGAGGACCTGAAACTCTGGCACAGGAGGTGGAATCCAAAGAGGCTTAAATAGTACTGCTAGCCAATAGCCTCAGCACCTGTAGTGCTGTCATGTCCCAGCGCCGTGGCGCTTGTCATACTTCAGCGCCGTAACGCTTCCTTCATGCAGCATCCCGTTGCCTGGCAACGGGAACGCTTCCAGATCTGTAGCCGAGTGGAAGTGACGCGTCTGGTTGCTAGGCGGAAGGGCAGTCGGCCGCTGAGCGGTGCCTGACAATCCTCTGTTAAGATACATCCGTCAGGGGTAAAACAAAACCCAGAACATATTTACTATGAAAACTGTATAAAACTCTGGATAAACAGAGCGGCTCTGTCAGCTTCCCCTGTCTCTCCAGTAATTGCTATTCTTTTGGGTCTGAAAGGAACAGTAGCCAAAACCCTCTTGCCCATTCCATGCATGAGAAACTGAGGTTTGTTTATGAATAGTAAGTGTTCCACCCATAGGTTGAAACAAGGGGGTGGAACCTGTTCCCACTAACGTGGCTACAATAGTTATAATGGTATTTTCTGACATATTTTTGTAACCATTACTATGTAACTTTAATATAGTGTCACAGCTGAAAGACTGACTGAGTTACAAAGGTATTGTTGTACCCTATGCATGAGTTAAGGAATTACATCCTATTTTCTCACAAATATTCTTACAAAGTAAAAGGGAAAGAGTGTGCAGTGTGACCCACAGGAGCTGATGGGACATACTTCTGGAACCCAGAAGTGATGGTGAATCAGCTCCTGTGATCGAGAAAAGTAAAGTTCTTGGTGGAATCGGGAGGGAATGGATCCCCGAATAACAGCATTTGTTGACAAACAGTAGATAAGAGAAGCAGAAAAAGACTATTTTAGCCTCCTAACAAGCTGCCCTCTAATCACACCCTCTGCTGCGATTTATCATCTACATTCTGGGGGACAGGAAAGCTGGGTAAACACTACAGCAATTTCTACCAACTTTTTATGCCGAGCGATTTTACATGCGATCGATGTTCCGATCGCTCGGTCCATGGACTGCATACACACTAGCCTTGTTTAGGATGATAAAGGGAAGAGTGGTGAGCGGTGAGCAATGACTGTAATTTCATACTCACTGTTGTGGATCGGTCGGCAGTTTATACACCCTACACAACGGAAACGAGATTGGAACGAAAATATTAAACGGTATGACCAACCAAATGAGGCGACAATCGTCCATTTGGGTAGACTTTCGACCATCGTGTCACTGCACACACTGACCCGACTTTTGAACGAGTGGTCGTATGTCGGCTGATTTAACCGATTATTGGATGAAAACTGTGTAGTGTGTACCCAGCTTAAGTAGTGAGCAACAGGCAGGCTGAAGGCACCATGTGACCTGTAAAGGGGCATAACTTTTTTGCTAGGTTTTGGCACCAAGTCTCAAATATCACCATGTCAAATTGAACCATTCCCTCTGCAATTTGTTCAAATAATTTAATTTCTGGATTTATAGAAACCTATATAATATACTGTCCATAAAAAGTTAACTACACAATGTAAAAAAAAAATCTAATTCTGCAGTTTATAATATAACTATTCAAAAATCACTATATAAAATAATTATTTATTTTGGAAAAATAATAACAAATTTTAAGTTGATTTAATCTATATGCTTATGAGCTGGAAAAGTCAGCTGACATGTAAGTTTGAATAGATTATAGTTGGGGTTTCCAGTTTTCAGTGTTATGTTTTTTGGGAATTCTGTTTTTATTCCTTTTTTGTGTTCTCAATGAAATGTTTTTCAGAAATATTGAAATAAATACTCCTTTAAAATGAAAGACCATATCATTTGGATTTTATATTGTTCTTTTATATTAGACAAGGAGGTAGCAGGGGACAGAATCCCAGGGGAGGGAGTCATGGGCACAGGCTGCTAGAGGAGAGGGTGCCAGGGGAGAGATGAGAAGACCCCTCCTGGAGTGGTTATAAGGCACATACTACCAGGGGAGAGGCTTTCAGAGCACAGGGTGCCAGGGAAACAGAAAGGTATTATATATATTTCTATATATAGCTACCATTGTAATGTTTAATCTTCTGTCTCATCTACTCCTTTATTCCCACCTGAGTCTCTCTCCCAGTCCTTCTTCTTACCTGTGGGAACGAGCTGGGTGAAGTTCCTGTGCTGAGCTGCCTGCCACACAGGCTCTTTAAAGCTTCGGTCAGTTAGTGTTAACTGAAAATGCAAGGAAAGCCCACACTGTTTGTTTTTTTTAAAGCGGAACCCTTAATTATAATCTGAGTTCTCACATTTCCTTCACTTCCCCATTCACTACAACAACTTTGTTGAATCTCTCTGCAAAACAGTTAGCCCATAAAGCTACAGTTAGCTACAGTTAGCCCATAAAGCTGAAAAATAAGAATAATTTGGGTTTAACTTTATACATTCTGGGCCTCATACGCATTTTGCGTATTTTCAGTCTGCGCATGCGTAAAACCTAAACATAAGAAACTTTTCTTCATTCTAATCATTTGCACCAGCTATAGGGCAAATGTAAGTGTTGATTGATAGTGATGACGTACGTGTATGCATGCCACAACATGTGTTTGCAATTAGGAGCAACTGTAAAAATAAATTTTATATACAGTATACATTGAGAACATCCATCTCGATAAATGTATTTGAAAAAACAAAATTAAAAAAATTTTGTTTTTTCCCCCTCAATATCTTTTTCTTAATGATTATAACAGGTGACAGTAATTGAATATTTTTTTCTGTGCGTTCTTCTGGGACTTTATATTGCACATTGTTCGTATTATGCAGTGTGTTGTGTCTGTTTCAATACGGCAAGTGCCATTATATGCAGAGTGTACCTACACCCATATTCACCAAGAGATGTTTCTTCAGATCTGCTTGTATGTATGCATATGTATGCCCGAATTACCTGCATTTTTAAAGAAACGCACATTGTGCTTGATTCATTAGCGGACGTATCTGCCCATTTGGTGGGTTTTGTGCAGAAGTCCTTACTGCGCATGCTAAGAAAGGGGAGTTACGTATGTAAAACAGTGACAAACTTATGCAAAAGCAAGCAAAGGACATGCAAAAATGAGCGCAGAGGCTACTTACGACACTCTACGTCTTTGTGAGGAAAACAAGGTGTGCGATGGGCAAACACCACTGGGACATACTCAAAGTAGGAATTTACCTCAGGATACTTTGGATTATTACTCAGCTGAACGCTACAATTTAAGCAATACACAACATAATACTTGCACCACCTCAGGGTCATGTCTAAGTCCACAGCAATACTGGCAGTGCTGCACAGACACAGCTGCCGATGTCATCATCTGATATCATAGCTGACCATACACCTGCATACACTTCTCTTATTACAAACCATTATAAAAGACTGGCTGATGCACACTAACTTTGGTTAATTGTTAATGAGTCTAGTGGAGTTCATGCAATTTGATGGAGTTTGTTTGTGCCATATATATATATTGTATATTTTTTTTGTCTTGAGGTATGTTTTCTCCTTGTCTTAGGCAATGCAAAATGTTGTTGGTTTTATTTTGTCTCCACTGTATTTAATAATTTTTGTGCCACACTAACACTGCTTCTCTAATTTCAAATGTAATGTTTATGTTGAATAGTTTCTCACATGCCTCATATATATTTTTTTGCTTTGGTCAGATGCTTGTGTCTGTTGTAAACCCTCCCCCCCCCCCCCCCCCCAAAAAAAATAAAAAAAATCCAAACACAAAATGTTTACACCCACCGCCCCCCTTTCAAACAGATCTGCCAACTTGACGTAAATTGTGTATCGAAGGTTGGGCAGGAGGGTAGGATGAAGGTTGGGCAGGAGGGTATGCTGGAGTGTGAAAGTAAAATATTTGAATGAAGTAAACTAAATTAATTAATATTGTTTTACCGTGTGATTGCGATTAGTACGCCTTGTATAATGATGCAATCGCACAGATTAATAACATACATTTACACTCACACTCCATTTGCACATTTCAATCCACATTTATTTATTAGTAAAATGTATTGGAGATTATTTATACATATATTATATTAAAGGTATCTAATGCTCAGGATATAGGAAACTTATCATATTTAGTGTAATTTTGATCTGCACATTACCATCAGGAATCCGCTACTATCCGTGAAGCAATTGCTTCCTGCGATCGCTAGTTATGGAAGATAAAGGATTAATGCTCAAAATTATATCGTGTTTGCAATGCAAAAAGGTTGGTAAAAACTGGATTAGATTAAAGAGACACACCTATATCGCACCAGGAATATCCTATACGTACTAGGAGAAGGCTGTTTCACCGATATGTCTATCAATTTCTTATTATTAGAAAGCCGACAATGCACCCACACAAAATACCAGAAATTCAAAATAACAGAGAACCAATAGGTGTTAGTTGGGGCTAAAACATATTCGAAGTTTATTAGTATACATTAAAATAATATTTTAATAATGTGTAGAGCAGTTAAATATAAAAAGTTGTGAATGAAAAATATGAGCAAAGACTAGCAAAAACTGCTAGCATGTGCCGTCCTCTCTATCTCTATATAAATTAGATAGTAGATGGGTGTGAAGGTATAAAAGGTCACTTCAATGTTACATATTCAAAGAGTAATGGTATCACAGTGAATTATAAGTTCTGACATGAATATATCACAATTGTGAAGAGCTTGATATTGAGCCAATATAACCCTTAATAAAGAAGTAGGGTGAAGGCAACGATTTTTATATAGCACTTGCTCTTGTAAGATGATATCGCAATTAAAAATTATTTCCAATGACTTAATATGGAAGAAGTTTATTGTATCCACAGTCAGTAATAACATTAATAGGAGGATATATTTCTCCTCTTTAATTATGTGGAATATTATGTATTCATCGTAAATGTATTTTATCACAATGACCAGCTCTTTATCCAATAGTGTATTTGCATAGCATATTAATGAGGTAAATGCCTACATTACAAAGTTGTTAGTTAATGGTCGTGCAAATAACTCTCTCTTTCCTATAGAATAAGAGTCCAGACAGTATAATTGCTACAAATATATTTAGTATCGCAGTCAATGTCAGCGCATAAAGTTGCTAATAAATTCCACTAAAGTGAGACAGAAGTCTTCTCTTTATTTCTCTAATCTATGGGTTTGGTTATATAATACCTGTACAACTCCGATATTCTGAACCGATGTGTCGGGGAGATATGCACTCTCTAGATTCAAAAAGTGCATGAGATAAGCACTATAGGTCAGCGTGTATAAACTTTATATTTTCTAACTCCGAATACAATATATTTTAATGCACTAACTTATAGCAGTGTATGCATATAATATGTCCTTCAGCTTAAAATGGAACAGAACTGATTTATAGATTTGGCATGGCATAACGGTATCTGTATACGCTGTGCATGCCGGCTCAGCTGAGGTCCTAATAAACCTAACCCGTGAGCTGATCTAATGTGATCGTATGCTTTCACTGTGCTTATAGAGACCCTTCATTTCAACCCTACTGCCCTGTTTACCTAAAACACCTCCTAATAGAATGTATAATGTAATATAATGAGAGGAGTGGAACAACGCGTGAGACGCCGATGCGCGTTTCACTACACTGAGCTTTCTCAAGGCAAACCTGAGTTGACCCAACGATGGATCCTTTATAGTGTGGGAACCTCCCATTAGATTACATAATATCGGGCAACCAATATACGTGACACATAGAGCCCTGCGATATGAAGATAACATTGTCAGAGTTACACCCCAATAGTGTAACTTATCAGCTCTGGTACCTGTGCAAAAAATGGGTTATCGATCGATAGGAAAGAGACACACTCAGTCTTTTGCAGGGCTGAATGAGAATCAATTCTGACTGCCCTATAGTCAGACCGCTTTATTTATACATGACAAGTGTGCTCGCAGGCACATTTGTTATCTAGAAATTATTGCATGTTCACAGTGAAATTGGACATAGTATCAGCAGAAAAGAGTCTATACATCTTTTTGTTTAGTCACTGCTCAAGATGTCAAGGCCTGTAACTGCTTATCTCCAAGGATAGTTCATTGTCTTCATTTTCACCACGGGCTCTGGGCGTATTGTAAAACAGATATTCCTTTCTGATATCTGGATTGTTTGACATATAGCTCAGCATATTCACATGAGAAAGAAACAGAGAAAAGCTTGTGTCAGTATTATATTCAGAAAAGCAAAGAAAAGCAACTTTCATTTTATAAGTTTGATCAATATATACTTTTTACCATATTGCCTTTCACAGATCCTCCTTTTTATCATACTTTTAAAATGCTACCTGTCTTTTTATGTCTGTGGATTACACCTGCACTTTGCCTACTTCAATGAATGGAATCCCTTCTGGACCCTAGACGCTGGTAAAGATACATTCAGTCAAAGTCTTATAATCCACATACATTCATCTTATTAAGGTATGACGAAAAGAGGCATCCGGGGGGGGGGGGGCTTGTAATATAAATCAGGGGTAGATTAGGTATAAAAATATGCAGTGCGCCCGGCAAGTGTCTTAGTCACTTATTTCACAAAAAGGGGAATCACCTTTTGTGCTGCATAGTTTGAATAGGAAGGTAAGCATAAGGTATCAATATAGCTGAAAAGGTCTGGGGGCGCAAAACATTTTATAGGCAATAAAGCAGGTCCATAAGCTGAGAAGTGTAATAATTATGCATAGTATCAGTACTGGGTGTATCAGCATATTTAACATAGCAGATACTATGGGGGATGCACCTGTGAATACATCCCACCAATGCTTTTCCAAATCCTCCTTCAATTTGGTAGCCATGCCTTTTAGCTCATAATACAGGCATCTATCAAGGCCTGAAGTTCTGCTTCTTGTGCTGATTGCCCTGGGTTTAAGGCCTCTTGGACAAGTATTTGCTGTTCAGTAGTTACAGCATACCCTGTTTTGGGCTGCCCCTCATGGTAGTATCTGGAACCATCTACAAATAAGATCATATCAGGATTTATTAGTGGCTCTTCAAACACATTGGGGAGCCCTTGATGCTCAGAATCCATCAAAGCTAAACAGTCATGAGAAAAATTTGTAGTGTGATTTGAGCCCTGCGCATTAAACTCCTCACTGAAGTCATCATGCTCATCATTATGGCTACTTTCCAGACTACTACTCCCCTCTTTTAAATCCTCTTCCTCATCCTGTGGTAACAGGGTGGCTGGATTTAAAACTGTACACCTTTTAATGGTTAGGTTACTCGGACTTAATAATGCAACCTCATATTTAGTAAGTCTGGCAGTTGACAAATGTTTGGTTTTAGCTTGATTTAAAAATTTCTGTTACTGCATGCGGTACTTGTAATGTGAGGGAATGGTCTAACACTATATCCCCCGCTTTGTCTTTTAGTAGAGCAGCCGCCGCCACTGCTCTTTTACATGAAGCTGATCCTCTGATCACAGGATCTAATTTTCTGAGTAATACCCCAAAGGTCGTTGTTTGCCACCATACTCTTGAGTTAATACACCGTGTGCAAAGCCTTTCTGCTCATGACAGAATAATGCAAAGGATTTATCATAATTTGGTAACCCCAGCCAGGGCTGGTGCTTGTAAAATGATTGCCTTTATTTGGAGAAAAACATCAACCTGTTTATCTGTAAATTGCAATGGGCCCTTGTTATTACCCTTGGTGGTTTCATACAGAGGGTCTAATAATGCAGAGATGTTAGGTATCCATTCTCTGCAATAACCTACCAAGCCTAAAAAGGCTCTTAATTTTCGCACTGTAGTGGGCACAGGAACATCTTTTAAAGGATTTATTTTGTCTGCTGTAAGGTGTTTTGTTCCTTTTCCTATACAGTGTCCCAAAAAGATTACTTGGGATTGTGCCACATGCAATTTATCCTTGCTTACTTTGCATCCTACCTTATGTAAAAACATAAGTAGTTTTATTGTTTCTGTTTTACTTTGTTGTTCATTTGTTGCACACAATAACAAATCATCCACATATTGTAACAACCTTGTCTCTGGGTACTGTGGCTGCCATTGCTGCATTACTGTCTTTCAAACCATCTGATATAAGATTTGGTTAAAAAAAACCAAAAATAAAATAAACTTAAACACTATTTCATATTCAACGTCAATGTTAGTCCATTTCTCCTTTTCCCTTAAAAAACATCTTCTCACCTTCTTCGACATACAGAAAAAACCACCTAGTTCATGCATTTGCTATGCGAATAGCCCATAAACTCTAATATCTCTTTCCAAAACAAAGTAATCATTACTCAGCAGAATCTACGTTCTTTAAATCCTTCATTAGTTTATACTTATGTTTGTTGTGGCTGTTGACCAAAATATATTGCAAACTTCTATTCATTGGAAGTTGGATCAATGCAATCTGCATTGCCTAAATGGTCTTTTTTGCTGGAGATCTGTGAAGAAAAACTTTTGCATAGAGATTAACATTTATTCACTAGGAATTACAGTAACTGTTATTAATTCACATTAAACAGCTGCTAATACAACACTTGTTTAAAAGTTTCTCTTTGTAGCTTAACTGTGATGCTATGCGTTCCATGCAATGAAAAACTGATTTCCTCAAAGGGGCAGTCCCTAATCTCACAAACAGTGAATGTCAAAGTGACGAGACCTGGGCGAGTGTTCAAAGCCACTCCTTTCTCATCATCTCTTTGTAAACCAAATATTCACACGTATTTCCAGATTCTGTTATTTCCACGTTTAAAGTACAAATATATATTCACAATTCTCGCTCACAGACGACATTTTATCTCGTAACATTTCTTTATGGGCATAACAAACCCTCCTGATTTCTGAGAACATTTATCAGCGCCATTTTACACAGATAAAAACAGCTTGTAATATCTCTCCATGTAAAGCTCACTCCCACAATTCTCAACTTCATTAAAGAGAAAGCTATTTTTCTCAAAAAAAACAAAACAAAATTACTTTGTTCAAATACAGAAACGGCTTGTTGGACCCCAGCCAACTTTGTTCTGAAACCAGTAATAATAGTGATAATGTACATTATTTACAGTCTTGTGACGAACCAAAGATTTTAAAACTTCTTATGCATCTCTTCAAAAGCATTACATTTGCAACTGTACAGCTTTTTCAACCTTGAAACATGTCTCCTAAAACGGTCAAGACAGACAAACACGGATCTCCCTCACACGCAGTAAGACGGAGATAAAACTCACATACAGAGAAAGAAAACTTAACTGCTATCTTCCAGCCTACTGCTGTGGAACTACAAGTCCCAGCATTAGACTAAATACACATTAGCTTCAACATGTTACTATCAATCAGCACTCCAGACATATTTTTCCCTCTTGAAATATTGAAGCAATGTTACATACATTTTCAGATAACAAAAAACAGCGTGCTTCTTATCTCAACACTGAAATATTTTACACAGAATAAGGGAGGGGCACATCTCACTCTTTAAGCTGCGCAACATCAAACATACATTTTTAGTACACAACCTACTTGATTCATTGTTTTAGTCATTATAACATTTAGCTTGTGATGTCCTTTAATTAATTTTTATCCATTTGTCTGCTTTTAATGTCCCTTGCTTAGGAAATCCTGCCGCCTTAAAAACTTTTTCCATGCCTGTAGTGAGGTAGCTACCCCCATGCTTATAAGCATATTCCCAGGGGGTATACCCCCAATAATTTTCTGAATCCTTATCGGTCCTAGACTCTTTATTACCCACGTCTGGGTACACTTTATGTCTTTACTCTTAGCGGACCGTCAGATAATTATATCTTTATCTTTATTGTTTATATAAAGGCAGGATTACCAGGGGGACAACAAATCTGTAGGGTTTAATCCCCTTCTTATGTTGCAGACTATCTTTATGCAAAGTACAAAGAATAATATTGCTATTATCCAAGCCCTCTGGAAATATTCACTTTACACATTGTTCTAAATAACCTTTTGCCTTTAGTTGTTTGTGGTGTTTACAACTTTTGCCACCTGTCTAACTTTAGCGTGCCTGTTTCTGGAAAACCTGCTGCTTTAAAAACTTTATGCCCCTTATGAGGGGTGAACCCCCTTCTCTTTTTGGCATATTCCAGGGGAGTGTAACCCCAGTAAGACTCTACCTTATGCCCGGTTCTAGACCCTTTATTGCCCATAAAGAGCGACTGGATGGTCTTATTACAGAACCGTCTGCTTTTAAGTCTTACAACTGTATGTTTTTAAACTGCTTTATCTACCAAGGAGATAACAGGTCAGTGGCACTACGTCCTCTCAATATTTAGAACTATTTTAATCAACAGGGCAATGAATAATATTGCAAGTATACAACAGAGTACTATTATCCCTTCTGTACATTCAATTTTCATTTGACATGACTCTTACATTTCTTATCAAGTACTTTAAACATGCAATTTCAACACACTTTTTACTTTATATAACCTCTAAAGGGGTTATTCTGGTCCAGAGCTTGGGATCTTCGTCAATCCAGACGAGTTACCCCCGGACTTGTTACCTACCCCACTTCCACAAGGACAGAACTCTAAGAGTAAAAATAAAGCTTTTTACTCACCATATGGATTTTGTCCTCTGTCCTTGGGGATGAGGTGGTCCCGTGTGCCGGAGGGTCTGGATATATTGAAGATCCCGGACGAGCCCCCACTGAAACTGTCAGAGTTACACCCCAATAGTGTAACTTATCAGCTCTGGTACCTGTGCAAAAAATGGGTTATCGATCGATAGGAAAGAGACACACTCAGTCTTTTGCAGGGCTGAATGAGAATTAATTCTGACTGCCCTATAGTCAGACCGCTTTATTTATACATGACAAGTGTGCTCGCAGGCACATTTGTTATCTAGAAATTATTGCATGTTCACAGTGAAATTGGACATAGTATCAGCAGAAAAGAGTCTATACATCTTTTTGTTTAGTCACTGCTCAAGATGTCAAGGCCTGTAACTGCTTATCTCCAAGGATAGTTCATTGTCTTCATTTTCACCACGGGCTCTGGGCGTATTGTAAAACAGATATTCCTTTTTGATATCTGGATTGTTTGACATATAGCTCAGCATATTCACATGAGAAAGAAACAGAGAAAAGCTTGTGTCAGTATTATATTCAGAAAAGCAAAGAAAAGCAACTTTCATTTTATAAGTTTGATCAATATATACTTTTTACCATATTGCCTTTCACAACATCAATCATAAAAACACAATGTTGCGATAATAAAGAATGATCTCAGTTTGATTAAATTGTTATATTTGGGACCCTTGTCATTCTCTTTTGGAAATGGATATTCACACGATATTGTCCTAAGCATGATTTAAGGAGGTTATAAGATCTAGTGTTGCAAATGCACTGGGTACATGCCATTATTATTGATAAAAGATATCAAGTGATCGTCCCTAATACCTGGAATCTGTAACCAGCAGAGTCGGCTTGTTCCAGGAGAAAGAAAGGGTAAGTATGGTAAAAATACATATATAACGACCTCTGCCAGAGAAATAATTATATGAATTTTTAATTGATATTCTTATTTTTCAAGTTTGTTTTCTATATCCACTTTATTTTCTATGTTGATATCATAGACTACGGAACAGTGAAAATCAGTTAATGGATATTAACTATTTGGATATTTAAGTTTATATGTTCATCCTTTTATATTATTATTTATTTTTCTATTCATCAGTGTGTTTGATTAATTATTCACAATTTTAGTCCAGATAATAATATAGAAACCGTTAAAGTATGAACAATATAGTTGATTGGGTATCTGTATAATCAATAACCAGCATATTTTGTGACAACACCTCATTGTGACAAGTCTATCTCATTATGGAGATTGCTTGTATATGTACTTAGCTAAATATTCATATCTCACACTTATTTATTTTAGTTAACTAGTAATGTACAGCTCAGTGTGCTGCAGTGCATATTAAATCCATAATCCTCAATTAATCTTGAAACTGACAGTGAAATATATTTAAGGATAAGTGACTAGATGAAATGTAAAGGGTGCATAAAATTATAAGTGAACATTATAAGTGTTCAAAGAAAAAAGTGAAAATACATAGAAATATATGATCAAAATAACAACTGATCATAGAAGAGAATCTATATAAATACAGAGAAATTATTACGATCATTCAGACCCTTTGGGGTCACATTTGACAAAATGCCTTGCTACCGTAGTGATTTGTTTCATATTTTGTATGTCCTTTTCTGCCCTTCTGATGTTTCCTACATGCTCTAACACCCTTCTTTCAGGGGGTCTGCTTGTCATACCGATGTACCGTAGGTTGCATGGACATGTAAGGCAATATATCACATTTAGAGAGTGTCACGGGCACTGGGAGTCTTTGCCCAGGATATCACCAGATGATGGACTTACCAGAGTAATATAGCTGGTACTATGGTTCTCTGGTAGCAGGGTGACAACGGAACAGGAGTATCAGCAGATGGTGAGAGAATGCTCAAGGGAAAGTCTATGACTAGCAGCAACTGGTAATGAGTAGATGTATGTACACGAGGAACCAGATGGACAAGTAAACGTGAGGAAAGTCAGTGGTCTGCGTATAGCAAGTTGTACCACTGCTATAGTGAGGAGGAATGTCCAGGAGTAGCGAGGAGGTAGTGAGTGTCAGCGGTCTGCGTATAGCAAGTTATACCGCTGTCTATAGTGAAGGAATGGAGTCCAGGTGAAAGTAGGTAACGGGGAAGTCAGTGGTCTGCGTATAGCAAGTTGTACCACTGCTTATGTGAGAGGATACTTGAAACTTGTGTCACAGGGAACAGGAGTCAGTGGTCTGCGTCAGCAAGTTGTACCACTGCTATATATATGTGAGGAGGGGCACGAGGAGATGAATGTAAAGCAGAGTATACACGGGGCACACAGAACTTGATCCCACGATGATATCCACAATACAACAATAACTGACAAGCGCTGCTTGAAGCATACAAAGTCACAATAGCTATCCGGGCAATAGGAAACAAAGTCAATGGTAACAATAGCTTCAGTGGATAGGAGGCTCCGGAGAAGAACACAACTCAGTCCAGATGGATATGCAATACACAAGCAAAGTCAATGGAAAGTATGCATACCGCGGTTCAGGAGAGCAGGCTGTCAGAGAGACGTGCAGGGATACCTGAACGGCTGAAGGCCGGCAGGAGGCGAGACCACTGGAGGGTGGAAGCGGTAATCAGGTTGGTGCAGTGCACGGCAGGTAATCCAGAATCAACGAAGCAATACTCAGGAAGCAGTAGTAAGTGAAACTGGAAACATGATGAACACGGGAGAGTTGAGGCTGTCTGGTATCCAGTAGTAGTGGTGGAGGCAGCGGAGAGAAGGCACGCTGAACACGGGAGAGTAGAGGCGGTCTGGAATCCTGTAGTAGTAACGGAGGCAGCGGAGGGCTGACACGATAAACACAGGAGAGTTGAGACGAACTGGAGTCCGGTAGTAGTAGCAGATAGGAATCAGCTGAGTGCAGGCACGATGAACACAGAAGAGTTGAAGTGGTCTGGAAACCACAATAGCAGTAAACAGGAATCGGCATGAGCTGAATACACGAGGAAACACAGGAACACCTTCAGAGGCTCATGGGGAATGAGACTCCAAGATCCGGCAACCAGGTAATGATCACAGGTGGTTTAAATAGGGAGGGTTGCCTGATCATCCAATCAATTAAAAGCAACAGGTACTGAAGGTTTGATAAGGGCTGCACATGCGCAGACCCTCAGGATGGCGGACGGCCACGGTTCCTGAACACACGGGAAATGGCACTCACAGTCCGGTGAGTGACAGAGAGTCACAGTTAAGAAATTCTATGATCTTCCATGTTTTAAGGTAGCGATCCTGATACTCTTTAGTATTCACCATATATTGGCATACAAGACATCTCCCACATTTATGAAAACCAATAGGTCTATTAGAGACCCTCTTTGTTGGAGATAAGGCACTATGAACCAGACTATCTTTTAGATTCTTCGATCGACGCCATGTTATGGATATTCTGTCACCCAGGACTTCATCCAGATCTTCATCTGATTTAAGTACATCCCAATGTTTTTGAAAAACCTCTGCAATCTGTCGCCATTCGGAACAGAAGGAGCCAATGAGACGAATTTTAGAGTCCTGCATTTTATTTTTGGGAGGTGGATAGATGAGATTATCTCTATCTCTCTTATGGACAGACATCTCTGCTTTGCGTATAATGCGCTTACTGTAGCCTCTGGATTCCAATCGTTTTTTGAGATCATTCGTCCTATTCTTAAACACTTGTTCGTCTGAGCAGTTGCGCTTCATCCTGAGGAGCTCCCCTTTAAGGATACCCCTAATAACTGCAGGGTGGTGGGAGCTAGATGAATGTAGAAGGCTGTTGGTTGCAGTTTTCTTTCTGTAAATGTCCGTATTAAGATGTCTGTCTGGCGTTTTAGAGAAGGTGAGATCTAAAAAATTGATACTCTCCTTATGTATTTCAAACGTAAGTTTAAGGTTTAAGTCATTAAGATTCAAAACCCTTACAAAATCCGAAAAAAGATTCTGATCACCATCCCATAAAACTAGTACATCATCAATGTACCTTAGCCATAAAATAATATGGACGGTGTACACGTGATTCATCTCGGTAAAAACCTTCTCCCTCTCCTACTAGCCAAGAAAAAGATTTGCATAAGTGGACGCGCAAGCACTGCCCATCGCGGTTCCCCTGATTTGAAGATAAATTTTATCTTCAAAAATAACATAATTACAGGTCAAAACAAACCAACAGATTTAGAATGAAATCATTTATTGTTTTCATCTCCAGAAAGTACCTTACTGCCTGTATACCCTGTTCATGTATTATATTGGAATACAGGGACTCTACATCAAATGAAGCCAGTCTTGTAGTCTTATTTATGATGATGTTTTTAATCTTAGCCAGGACATCCAAGGTGTCCCTTACATATGAGTCCAAGCTCATATACTGTCTGGACTCTTTTACTCTATGGGAAAGAGAGAGTAATTTGCACGACCATTAATTAACAATTTTGTAATGTAGGCATTTTCCTCATTAATATGCCTTACAAATACACTATTGGATAAAGTGCTTGTCATTGTGATAAAATACATTTACGATAAATACACAATATTCCACATAATTAAACAGGAGAGATATATCCTCATATTAATGTTATTACTGACTGTGGATACAATAAACTTCTTCCGTATTAAGTCATTGGAAATAATTTTTAATTGCGATATCATCTTACAAGAACAAGTGCTATATAAAAATTGTTGCTTTCACACTACTTCTCTTTATTAAGAGTTATATTGGCTCAATATCAGGCTCTTCACAATTGTGATATATTCATGTCAGAACTTATAATTCACTGTGATACCAGTTTGCTAGTCTTAACAGTTTTTGCAATTTTTTTGGTCATATTTTTCATTCACAACTTTTAATATTTCCCTGCTCTACACATTATTAAAATATTATTTTAATGTATACTAATAAACTTCGAATATGTTTTATATTACTCATCTCCTAAGAATGCCCCAACTAACACATATTGGTTCTCTGTTATCTTGAAGAACTGGATTAGGACAGTTCGCTTAGACAAAACATGTTCTCAACTGTTGAAGTGAGCTGGCCACACATTATCAGAGGAATCCTTTGAACTGACCTATGATTTGCATTATACTGGACTGAACTGAACCCTGCACCAATGAAGATCTCTCTGATTGTTCTCTGTGTACAAAGTGATATCATCAGTGTTTTTTTTGTTAACTGAAACTGCATATAAGCAAGCTTCTCTCTTCCTGACAACATACATCATGACTGTATCTGAACCTGGGCCCAGGGGAGCATATACTTAATGTATTTGGGTTTTTATATTTTCCTGTTCTATTGTTATATCTTTTATGCTTTAGCATGGCTTGCTATAAAGTTTGCAATTAAATATCTTTGTGCGTTGGAACTACAATAATCGCATTGGACAATTTTTATTGGTAAGCGACAAAACGAACATAACAAGAGGGTAGGATGGAAGTTGGGCAGGATGGAGGCAGAAATGTGGAAGGAGGGGATGGAGGCAGAGCTGTGACAGGAGGGCCTGGAGGCAGAAATGTATGGGGGTCAGATTTTGTTTGTTGGGGTTTGAGAAGTAGCAGGGGAAAAGTGGGAACTATAAATGGGGAAAAGTGAACATTATGGGACATAGGGTGTGGGGTGGCTAAATTTGGCTAACTGATTGGAGTGAACATTTGTGGAGGAATGTGTAATGCTGGAACTATAGATCTAAGAAGCATGAAAAGAGGTTGTGCATATCTGTGAGGGTGGAACTAATTGTTTGAAGGTTGGTGTTTAAATTGTGCTATAGACGGGTGAGGTAGTGGAGATCTCACATGCAATGTCTCTAATTTGTTCGTTGGATTGCTGCTTAGCTAAGTGAGCGAGTGTCTGCTGCCGAACGACTCATGCTTCCTCCCTCCAAGTCTTCTTCACATCATGGGAAGCCTCCACTACTGTCCCCTGGTTGGCTTCGTCCTCCTCCTGCTGCTCCTGAGCTGTAAAAATTTTAAAAAGACAATTCTATAGTTATTCACAATCTGAGCAACATGTACCCTATCAGAAACAATGCCAATAGTTTGTCAGACATGTAGATGTGTAATACTTTTGTAATATTGCATCCTATTTTGGAGGGAAAAGGTAAACATTGCACTGTATCAACCAGTATATAGTGGTAATGAACACTTGTAACATCAATACAGGCCAATGCCGTGGTCTTCAGGGGAATGAGATTGAGTTGAGTGGGGGTTATGCCTCCAGTGCGTTGACCGTGGACCCTCTGGTCCCTCACTTTATCTTTAAGCCTTCTCTTAAAGTCATACCAGCTGTGCAAATTGAAGAAGTATATTAATGTTTGATCATCTTGAAATGTATAAATTTGGCTTGAAAATATACAGAAATATATATATATATATATATATATATATATATATATATATATATATATATAAATATTACACACACACACTTCAAAATATGTGTGCTTTGCCCTTGTTGGATAATTGTAAGAAATGAACATGAACATTTTTAACAATCGACTTTCACACAAGTAAATAAAATAACACATTAAACAATTTGACTTCCAACATACCAAAAAAACATTGTTAGCTTATAATTTTATATAATGTGTAATGTTGATATTTAACCTGACCTGTACTATGTTTGCAGTACACAATTATATTAATTAGTGTGCCAAAAATATAGATATTAACGTTTTTTAACCTCACTCGGCATACGATGACATTGAGCCACAGGCATTGACTTGTATTGTTTTTCATCCCATATGCGGAGTTTTGATGAGGGTAGTCACATTCGCCCGAAGAGTTCCACGTCCTTACAGAGATAATGGGCAATTTGTACTGGCGCAATGAGAATAAGATGTGGGCTTATCTTACAATTCGGCGCCATATTCACCTGCGGTACAATAGGATGCAGACGGTGGTTCAGCTCCAGCCATTTGAAAAAGCACCAGCCCAAGCTTCTGGAGGACCTGCGCCATGAAATCAGAGCTCTTTAGTAATCGGATTGTTTAAATACAGCTGATAGCTTAAGTGTTAAGATTATTTTAATGCAATGATGAAAGTGGTACTAAAATTAATCTTGCATATTACAAGGCCTTAGCAAAATACCATCTATAATATACCATCTGGCAATGATTAGTCATATGTGACATTCAGGCCCGGCGCTCCCATTAGGCAAGGTTAGGCACTTGCCTAGGGCGCCGGGCTCTGGAGGGCGCCTGGAGGCGCCACAGAATGGACATTACTTTAAAACTGTGCTGCGACCGCTGACCATACCTGTCACGGCCACCGCACAGCATGCAGATACATCCACAGGGAGGGGGGGAAGAGGCTATTGCTCACCATCTCCACCTCTCTGCTCCGTCTCCTCCCCTCCACTCACTGACTGTCGGGCCGTGACATCATCATCACAGCCCGACAGTGTCAGTGAGTGGAGGAGACGGAGCAGAGAGGCGGCGGTGGTGATTCAAGGTAAGGAAAGACGGAGGGAGGAGGGCGCCGATTTTTGCGGGGGGGGGGGGGGGGGGGGGGGCGCCGATTTTGACAAAACGCCTAGGGCGCCATGGACCCTGGCACTGGTGACATTAATGAACATTAATTATTAGCCTGTAATAATGTCATTTCAGAATCGCTATGTTACATAAGCCAAGTCCATCCATTAACCAAGGCCATCTGTAAGTGATTTGTGTGCATATATATTTAGTTATTTTATTTTTATACACACTCTGTTGTTTCTGTCTGGAAATGCATAATTCACAATGTTGTCTAATATTTTCTGCCTATATCTATCTAATTGTGAAACAGGGATAACTTTTTTAACTTATGTGTCATATTTTTTCAAACAGTCCGTATGACCTGGCACCGTTGCAGACAGTTGGAGGAGGGAGGTGTGACCAGGGAGGAGGGCCAGGAGGAGCCAATGAAGGAGGAACACAGGGAGGAGGAGCAGGGCTGGTGCTAGGGTTCTCAGCGCCCTAGGCAAAATTTCAAAATACCGCCCCCCACCCGCCCCCTACCCCAAGACACGCCAAATACCCACTTCCCAGACCCTCACACACTTCACTTTTGGTAAAAAAATAAAATTTAAAAAAAAAGATAAGCCTTACCTCCTACAGCGGTCTGGCTGTCGTGATGTTTCATAGAGAACGTTGTCCAGACTCCACTGCTGTCCAGGGGCAATCACAGGATTTCTAGAGGGGAAGTATCCAAGTATTAGATATGGGAACAAAAACTAGTGAGAATGACCATCACACTGCTCCCCCTGCAGCACACTGCCCCCCCCCACTGCTTGACCATGTCCCCCCTTGCAGTATACTGCCCCCCCTGCTGCTTGACCATGTCCTCTCCTCCCCCCCTGCAGCACTATGTCCTCTGTCCCCCCCACCCTGCAGCACCATGTCCTCTGTCCCCCCCCCACCCTGCAGCACCATGTCCTCTGCCCCCCCCACCCTGCAGCACCATGTCCTCTGTCCCCCCCACCCTGCAGCACCATGTCCTCTGTCCCCCCCCCCCTGCAGCACCATGTCCTCTGTCCCCCCCTGCAGCACCATGTCCTCTGTCCCCCCCCTTGCAGCACCATGTCCTCTGTCCCCCCCTGCAGCACCATGTCCTCTGTACCCCCCCTTGCAGCACCATGTCCTCTGTCCCCCCCTGCAGCACCATGTCCTCTGTCCCCCCCCCCCTGCTTGAACATGCCCCCCGTAGCGCAGCGCAACACATCCATCTCTCTCTTCTCTCTGTCTCTGTCTCTACTTACCATGGAATTTTCTCCATGCTCTTCTCCTCTCTGGCGGCCGCCTCAGTGACTGTCGGGGCGTGATGATGACGTCACTCCCGACAGTCACTGAGGGAAGATGCGATCGCCCCACCCCCTCCATGGATCAACTCGTGCACATCGATAAAGCTGTGCGTCGGCCGGTGAGTTTAACTTCCATGGCCGCCGGACAGCTTTACAGATGTGCACGATTTCAGAGGCACCCTCCAGAGCCAGCGCCCTAGGCAGCTGCCTAACCTTGACTAATGGGAGCGCCGGGCCTGAGGAGGAGGAAAAGCAGGAGGATGATCAGTGCAGAGAGGATGAGGGCAGGGAGCAAGAGGAGGAGTTCAGGGAGGAGGAGCACGAGGTGGAGGCAGTGAAAGAATGTAAGTATTTAGTATTTTCATTAAACAGTTTGCAACATTTTAACCGGCTCCCTCCCTTCCCCCCCTGGCCAAGCCACAAATGTGTATGTATGTGTGTGTGTGTGTGTCTGTATGTATACATATATATATATATACATATATATATATATATATATATATATATATTATGTGTGTGTGCCGCCTAGAGTCTTAGTCCTCTGCCAGAGAGAGGGTTGCAACTTATGTAACATTTGACACCTCTGCTGATCCCAGCAAATGAGTGTACAAAGTACTCCCATAGAAGTAATATATGTTGACAAAATTACCTATGCTTACTAATCTTCTTTTTTTTTTTTTTTTAAACAGCTCAAGAAGAGTCATATTTTGGACTCCACAACACAAGGGTCCAGTTCAGACACTCCTGTCCTGGATTCCAGCTCCCATCGCTCAGTTTCAAATCCCCCATCCCCCATCCCTACATTTCCCTTTTTTTAAAAAATACATACATATAAATAAAAATAAAAAACATGTTAAGTGAATTGAAAAATATTACTAAACATAATTAGTTTTGTGCAAATTTGTGTCTAATTTTTTATTGTTAGTGTTGAAAAAAATTGGATACATACATTGGTGTGAGTGTTTGTTTTACCCAAAAAATAACTGAAAATATGTATTCATGTAAATGTAACTCCCACACTTTTTAAGTAGCACTATTACTACAAGCACAATCATACTCATAAGTGTAAACAAAGCAAACACCTGCATGATGGTGTAATCCAAATAAGACAAAAATCCTGTACGCAAATTCATCTGCCTTGCAAAGTAAACTCTTTGTAAATACATTTAATAATAATTAATAAAAAAAAAATATTAAACATATACAAATTATAAGAAATAGTTCACTGCAGTATATTTTAGTTAGGTTGTATTCAGATGAATTGAGTTAATGTGACTTATTGAACAACCTTGAGATTACTGTGCAGTTAATACAAAATATTACTATCAATTAATATTAGTATGATTGTGTATTAATTATCAATTGTGTGTGTGTGTGTGTGTGTATATATATATATATATATATATATATATATATATATATATATATATATATATATATAATATATGTATGTATATGTACAACAAAATAATATGATATGAACCTAACAACGGTTCTGCACACTGCACTCAGTATTAGATTTAAAATAAATAAATAAACTCAACACTAAGCAAATCCACAGAAGTGATCTATTTGTGTACGGACATTTATTTGACTTCTCTTTCCTGTGAGCATGTACTCCGTGTTGACCTCAGTTCATGATTTCAGTGATTGAACGCAACTGGCTGTTATGTTGCGTAAGCGACTTGCGACCAAATTCCTCTTGGTACGTATCTGTAGATCCGTTGCTTGATGAATCTGTGCGTACATTTTATTAAAGTATTTCCATCGTTTTTCAATAAGCATTGTCTAAGCGATTTATGTGGTTCCATAATCAAGAACAATACAGCCGATACTAAATACATACATACATACGCCGCGCCCACTGCGCTCCGCTGGTACCAGCTACAGTCCTTCAGTCCAGAAGACTGTGGTCAGAGATGACTGTCTTAAGCTGGGTACACACTACACGGTTTTCGTCCAATAATCGACTAAATCAGCTGACATACGATCGCTCTTTCAAAAGTCGGGTCAGTGTGTGCAGTGACACAATGGTCGAAAGTCTGCCCAAATGGACGATTGTCGCCTCATTTGGTTGGTCGTACCGTTTAATATTTTCGTTCCAATATCGTTTCCGTTGTGAAGTGTGTATAAGTTTTTGACCGATCCACAACAGTGAGTACAAAATTACTTGCTCACGACAACATGGCTGTAAAAACTCGCTAAAAGGACGTCCGTTCTTCCCTTTATCGTCCTAAACAAGGCTAGTGTGTATGCAGTCCATGGACCGAGCGATCGGAACATCAATCGCATGTAAAATCGATCGGCATAAAAAGTTGGTGGAAAATTCTGTAGTGTGTACCCAGCTTTAGCTGGCCCCAGGGTGCTGTATATATGCACTCAGTGATACAGAGAAAACAATACAGATGATGTGGCTTGCTTCTATAGGTCCAGGCTTCAGGAGGGTCCAGTGTAATACAGGTCATAGGCCAGTTCAAACGAAAATATCCAAAGGTGGGGGTCAGCTCTCCAGCGGATCCACTCCGATTTTCCCGCCCAGAATCCAGTTTAAACCAGTCTATTTACACTACACAGACAATATCATTCTAATCATCATTTATTTCCTACAATCTATAACTACCATACGCAATGTGCGTTCTGTTTGGCGATCGCACCAGATGTCTGCAAATAAATTGGGGATTAGAATGATACTAAACATGACCTACTTCCCGTGACCTGAACTTAAAATATCACTAAAGTGTATATATAACTATAAACCAAATAACATCTGCTCATAAAGGACTGTGGAATGGAACCATTATAAATATGAAATTTATAAATAAATTAATGTGAAAGTGCGAGAGTATGTGTGCGTGTTTTATCGTGCGATCGCGTGAAGAGACGTAACACGTGGCGTACTGATCGCAATCGCACGGTAAAACAATATCAATCAGTATACTTTCTTTCATCCAATTATACGACTTCGACAGTTTCTTGCACTGGTGTGCGTATATTACGTTATGCAAGATGTACACAGAATACGTCTGCTAATGAATCCGGCCCATCACAGATTGTCCAATATTAACATAAGAATAGAAGAATCTGTACACACTCTTTGTGACAAGCACTAACTTTGCATTACTTCGTGTTAATTTCAACATCACCTGCAGTGGTCAAAAGAATTAATTCTCTGCACAATATAACGGTATAGAGAACAGTTTTTTTTTATTTCTCCCTTTAACTTTAAAGAAACTGTTCTGCATAATTTTAATATTCTATGTCCTATTATTATTATTATTATTATTATTATTATTATTATTATTTTACCTTAAGTATTGTATATTCTCACATTAAATTTCATTTCATAAGGTTCTGTCTTTGTGTTCTTACTAGACTCATGGTCAGACAGCTTGGCTATTGTAACAGCTACCTAACTGTAGTACAGGGTATTTTTTGGGTTAATGATAACTCTGGGTGATGTAAAGTTTAATTTTAGTGGGATATATATTGTGAAGGTATTCTGAGTAAGGGAAGTAACCTAGGACTTCCTCAGAGTGTGGTCAGTGGAAGCAAATCCTAGTGGTGTCAGTTTTGTAAGTAATAGTAAGTGACATAGACAGATCAGGTGGTTTTGCTGTGATTAACCTATTTCACAAAGCCATCATGCAGATTCAGGTGAGTGCTGTTTTGTGACACCTTAACACTTAATGTCTGCAAATCATCTTATTGTCGGCAAATCATCTTATGAACTGGCAAATCAACTTATGAAATTAATGAGCATACTGTATTGTGCATCCCCTTCATACTTCTGTATTTTGGTTATTGTTTGGATTTTGATATGCTAGTAATGCCCATGCAAAGGGGGCACATGTGACCAAAAGAGGTTGCCCCTATTTTGTCCTTTTCCTAGTGATTCTGGTCACATTTGCACAAATAATGTTGCAAGCTAGTCCTAGATTGGTCTGTAATGTTTTTCCACCAGCTTGACAAACCAGCCATAGGATAAATTACTGGCTTTAATTCCACAATGGGATGAAGGACATCTTCACAAAAGTGATGTGTAATGTGTGCTACTCTTAAGAAGCTACTGAAAAATATAATGTCTCCTACCACTGCTCTAGATAATTATACCTATAATATTTTAAACATGTTGGGTAACTGAAAGCACAATTGTGAAATTACATGCCTTACACAGTACCGTGGTACAGGCACCGTGCATAGGGGTATATATTACTAAAATGCGGTGCTGAAAAAGTGGAGATGTTGACGATAGCAACCAATCAGAATCTAGTTATCATTTATTTAGTACAAAACCCTTTAATGCCTTTTTCCATATCTGAGAATGTAATACAAAATGATAGCTGGAATCTGATTGGTTGCTATAGGCAACATCTCCACTTTTTCAAACCTGCAGTGAAGTAAATATACCACTTATTTCTATCCATGTACTTACAACATTTACATAGGAAAACATTTGGAGGTTTACAATGAATGATAATTGCAAGGGGTCAAAAATATACAGTTATCTGCATGTTGCTATATAATGGAATACATACATGGAGATCTCACGATGCAGAAATACTAATGTCATGGCAGCAATAGACACAAAAATAGAAACTGATTGGAGACACATGTCATTGCAGACGTCATATGTGAAAGGTACATGTTATGGATTAGAAAAAAAATCATAAAAAGAAATCTATTATATTGACAAGTCTTTTTCCCATCTAGGAGAGAGATCTGGCCCCAGAAGAAATGGATGGTGAGTCTCAGCTGTTTGTTTCTATAGAAAAATCTCTGATCAAATCATTATGTGACCCAGCTACAGTGGTTTTGCAGTGATTCCAGTTATTTACTTAATTCTGTTGTCTGTGATATGTAGGGGCAAAGCAGAGTCAACACATTATTTTATTATTATTGTTGATGTGTTAAATCCTGCGTAAGAATTGGATAAAGCAATACATGCTTTTAAGCACTAAAAGGATTCCTACACCTAATTTACAAGTTGGGAAGAGCATTTTGGGGACAATACCGGTAGCTATATATCGGTGTATGCGGCCAGCATATGGCATATTAGCTTGGACCAACATGAAAGCAGTAAAATACACAAATAAATATATTGTTAGTGTGCGGATCTGATCAGGGTGTTAGGTGGACAAATGCCTTTTCAGTTGCTGGTATATAAACACATATGACTTGGCACTAAAAGATAAACTGGGAAATTCTTACGTGCTACATGTTCTAATTGTATACAGCAATTGTGTTTTTTTGGTTATTTACTTGGTCTCACTGGCAGAGCTATTATGTAGCCATATACCACCTGAAGCTGTCTGTTGAACCCCTCAATAATAAGCACAATGAAGAAATTATATATAAAAAACATAATATGTAGTTATTACATATAATACAGCTTTTCTGAAAAATTAAACAGAATAGACGTGATGGAGGAGTTTTGCGGCACGGAGAATGGGAAAGAGCGATGAACAAGCCTTGTCGTATTGGTTAATCTCATCATGCATGCACGTCCTTGCTCTGCTATGTCTCCTTCAGTGACACCTGCAGCAGATAGTCGATAGGCAGATATGAAAGAAAGAGTGGAAATGCGCTGCTCTTTCCTCCATAGTTGCCTTAATACATTGACCCCTTTATCTCTATGTAATTTCTAGTCTAGTTTTCCTTCCAGGTTACTTCTCCTTGTAATCTGGAAGAATAATATATGTTGATATTACTTTTAATATTTTATTAATCTTCAGATGGCCACAGTTGTTAGTAGATAAAAAAATTGATAAGCAACCAATTTCAGCATACACATTTTCTGATTAATAACTGTTTGATAGTTTAACAAAATCCCATATGATGAAGAAATTCTGTAACCAAATTGTTGTGTTTGGGACAACTTTATCAATTTCTAATTATTTTGTTGTTTTACATCAGTACTTCTATTCTTCTACTATTATGCCTTTCCTCAGAATTACATGCTGCCTTTTTTGGAGTTTGATGCAGATCAAGATGGATTTATTGGGTACAAGGAACTGGGCGAGTGCATGCGGACAATGGGTTACATGCCAACTGAGATGGAATTGATTGAGATATCCCAGCACATTAAAATGAGAAGTGAGTGGTCTGCATTGCCAAATTCCACCTAAATGCTGATTTGGTTAGATCATCTTAGAACACTGTATCTACTTATTTTTCTTGCTCCTATATTGGTAAAAATTGGTTTTGGTTATACTTATTTGAATGTAAAATTAGGGTCATATTGACCTTTGGTCAATAATCAGCCTCTCCCTCTACATGCATAGCAATTCCCCAAGGTTGAAAGCATGACACATGACTGTATTGCCTGTGTTGAAGAACTTGACTACTAGAAATTCATGTCACAGAGACATATTCTATTTCAACAGTATCCACAAATGTACCTTCCACTACTACTCTAGGCCCATGCCTAGCTTTTCTTAAAATTAGGCCTGTGACTTGTGGCTGTGGTTTATGTACTGAAAACTTGCAAACATTTCTAAATTAATTTCATACTGTTTTTTACTTATGTTGAACAGAAATATTTCAACACATTTATCATTCAACATTGAGCATGATGTTTATATAAAATACTGATCATTTAAGTGACAGTTACAAGCTGTTTACCAAACAGCAGCAACAGAAAAAGTGGTGGTCTGACTATTCCCTACATACATAGTGCAACCATCTTTCTTCTATCTGCAATTAGTGCATCCTGTTAAGTTTTGCCATCAGGTCCCGGACTGGCCATCTGGCATTTGCCAGAAGGGGTGATGGCTGCATGGGTCGGTTCGGTACCCTGCGCAGCGATCATGTGAGTATTTGTATACTCACATGATCGCGGTGCCTTTTTTTTTTAATCCTTTTATTTTTGCGCAGTGCGGGGCTCCGGACCGCAATCATGTGGGAATGCAAATGTTCACATGATTGTGGCGCCGGTGTCCCTCTTCCCCTCTCCTGTTTGCACTGAATGTCACACCCCGACATTCGGTGAGGAACTGCGCATAGAAGAGAGAAGAAAGGAGAGAGAAAAGTGAAGAAAATAAAATAAAGATGAAAGAAGGTAATAAGTAAAAGAGTGGAGGAATGCAAAGAGGCACAGGGGGATGAAGAAGTTGGGGGGAGAGAGATAAAAGGCACAGGGTGATGAAGAAGTTGGGGGGGAAGAGAGATAAAAGGCACAGGGTGATGAAGAAGTTGGGGGGAAGAGAGATAAAAGGCACAGGGTGATGAAGAAGTAGGGGGGAGAGATACAAGGCACAGGTGAGATGAAGAAGGGGGGGACAGCATGACACAGGGTGATGAAGGGGAGAAAAGCAAGAGGGTGCAGTGCAATCATAAGGGGGCATAGCGTGGTTGTGATGAAGGGGCACAGTGTGATTATAAGGACGCACAGCATGGTGATAATGAAGGGGCACAGTAATGTGTGTGTGATGGCACAGGGAGCTTTTGGCAATGTAGTGTGTGCGAGTTAGATGGTGGCTAATGGGTGCTATTTTGTTTGCAGTGTAATGGTGGGGCAATGTAATAGTGGGGACTATTAATTTAAGATGGGGTGGTTTGGGGGTATTAAATGTGGGGGTGAGTTTGGGGAGAATGAGGTCTCTTTATTAAATGTGACTATGACTTTAATGGCACTGATGGTTGCAGAAAATAGGTATATTTCTGAAATGTAAATACTATTTAATATATTGCTGGGGCTGTATGTAGGGAAGGAAATAGGTTTATTTATTAAATGGGAATAATATTATTTTAATGTTGGAGCTGGAGGCCTAATTTTAAAACATTGGTGCTATATTGATTTAACAGTGGTGCTGGTTGGAGTTTTCTATATTTCATGTACCCATTTTTTTTCCAAATAGGACCCCCAACATTCCAGGATCCAGACAAGTAGCAACTGATCTAAAGACACCAGCAGCCACAAGTGGTAACAATGACAAGACAGGTAGGATAGAGCAGGACAGTCTGGCAACTGTCCTGAATTTGGTGGGTGACTGTTCCGCTTAGTCAGGATTTGGTCTGACTACAAGGACAGTTGGGAGGTATGTCCTACTTCACATTGTACTGCTTGTGAAGGCAGAACTGTGTGCACCTAACATTACTGCTCACAGTATTGGCTGTGTATTTGTCTAAAATGTGTCTAATAACCATATTACATCATAGGAGCCTCCCTGTCTTAAGTGCCTGGGGCCCCTAGTCTTAATCCAGCTCTGGTTAGCAGGAGGAATCTGATAGTTGCTCCCAGTCCCCGGACAGGACACAACCTGCAGAGCAAGCCAAGGAGCTCTAAGTCTCATGAGATTTATTAATCTTGTGAGACTAAGAGCTTCCCTGCTCACTCTACAGGAAGTTCCCACCCTGATGGATTTCAGCAGCATCAGAAGCATAGATAAATACAATGGACTGGGGGTGTTGTAATGTGTTTCCTGCATGGGGGGTGGCATGATGTTGATGGGGAGGCCTGATAAATGTAATATTTTATTAGAATGTATGTATCAATGCCCCATGTTGACCATGCCCCCAATATAATGTGGCCACGCCCTTGGTGGCGTTGACGCTGCGCAGCGGCACAGATTTTTCCTGTTCATCAACAGAGGTGGGCCTGTATGCTTCAAATGCCAGGCTGATTTTTAGTCGCAGTCCGGCCCTGTTCGCCGCTGTTAGGGCTCATCAATGCAGAAAAGGATTATCTGCCTAACATGAGAAATGCTAGACGTTCTCAGTAAAATAATAAGAACAGTAAGTGAGATCTTTAAGCTTCAGATTAGGTTAAGAGTATTAAAGTACTAGGAATTGTTATTTATTTTTATGCTTTCTAAGACAGATGGTGTTGAGAAAAAGGGCAATAAGGCAATACAAAAAGGTAAAAAATAAAAAGAGAAGGGACCTATAAATACAATGTTATAACATATTGATAACAATGCAAACACATAAAAATAAATTAGACAGCCTGCTACCCTTCAGGAAAATAAGGCATGACCTCTTTTGTACAAAAGTCAATGTCAGACTGGCCCACCAGGATACAGAGAAAATCCCTGGTGAGCTACTCGCTATGTGCCTCTCAGTGGTGGGTTATTGTGTGGGTGGTATGGTCCAACTCAGGGGTGGGCAAACCTGTCCTCAAGGGCCATATCCAGTTCATGTTTTTAGGATTTCTTTAATCATGTACAGCTGAGTTAATCTAGTTGGCTGAGTCAGTAATTATCCCACCTGTTTCTACAGACAGAAATCCTAAAAACATGAACTGGATATGGCCCTTGAGGACAGGTTTGCCCACCCCTGGTCCAACTGCACAGGGTTCGCAGCTTAGAAGGGACAGAGCTCTCACTACTCCAGTTCGGTGACAGCTCTTCATCCCATTATTTAACTGTATAGTACCCGCACCTTTGTTAGTTGTGGATACTGCAGAACTTCACCAAATGCACCCAGGCAACAGGAGCGATGAGTGCTGACAGGTGGGGGTACAATGTGGTATCAAGGATTAATATGTCACTGCATATGTGAGTGTGTGAGGTGTAAGAAAAATTTAGCCGAGATTCCTTATCGTAATGGCCAGCAATGCCTCTTGCTGGACAACTGCCAGTTGAGTCTCCCACAGAATTACCCCATTTTTGAACTGAAACACATGGATGATAAGTTTACAATGGTACAGATGCCCCTGATAGATCTATTTAAAAAGGGTTATAGGTCAAGCATAACAAGGAAACCTCTCAAATTTGCTGATAGTTGTCAGCACATAGATTGTTTTTAAATCATTTTTTAGGAATAACATCTATAAATGCTGTGTGAAAATATTCTACATTATGTCACTATGTCTTAATATTTTAACTAGAACAGGGTTTCTCAACTTTCTTAACAAATTAAAAGAGTATTTGCACCTGTAAATTAAATGCATATTAAATTCAGTGCATTGGAATGAATGATATGTAAACATTTTACAAATAAGGGATTCCTTGTAATAAATTCAATTAGGAGGCACTTGCCAACAACGCACATTCCTTGGGACGCATAGCAAACATTTACCATGGGTATGCAATACAAAAAAAAGGTTGAGAAACACTGAGCTAGGGCTAAAATATAAAAAAAAAAGTTTTTAAATGACAATGCAGGTTTCCTACCGTGAGATACTTTCAATTGTATATTATTGTAATCGATTTACATGGCTCTACTATGCCTTACTTTTTTTTTTTTCATATTGCTGTCTGCACTTTTTCAGTGGGTGGCCGTGTGGACTTTGAAGATTTTGTGGAACTAATTGGTCCAAAGATGCTGGCGGAAACAGAAAATATGGTGGGAGTAAGAGAGCTGAAGATTGCATTCAAAGAAGTGAGACAATACGCTAATGTTAACAACTCCCATTCTATGTACATTTTCCATCTACAACCCATTTGCTCATCATTGAGTATAAGGTTTAAGTAAAAAACTAAATAAAAACAAGCATTTATTTATATAGCACCAGCAAACTGTGCAGCACTTTACAGTTGGGAACACAGTATAAGACTGTGTATTAACAAACAGACAAAGATCTAAAAGGACCTTCCTTACAAGCTTGCAATTTAAAAATGTAGGCTACATGATGTTAAGAAACACATATTGCTTATTAATCTAGCGATATAGCAATGTAAAAAAAAAAAATTGTGGGGCTATATGCGTGAGCTGTTTGGAGGGCTGGTAATTAGGCAGATTAGCCCCCCCCCCCCCCCCACCCTCCCCTCACCCCATAGTGTTAAGAAGGTGGTTCGGAAATTTCATTAGCTTTCTTAAAGAGGGTTTCCAGAGAGTGGGAATCCTGTAACCAGATAAGATCTGTGTGTTTTTCTTTTATTTGTTCTAAGACTAGATTTCCGATCCCCTAAAGTATTCTTTGAATGCAAAATTACTATTGGATATGTGTCCAAGAAATCTGTATAATTTACATAGCAGTATACCATACTTGGAAACTTTATATTGGCCACGTCCCAGAGCTCCTGGAGGGCAGGAGGAGTGTATGGGCGGAGGTGCCGGGGCTTCGCGAATGGCCCCGTCCCCTGTGATGCCTGTTTTGGGTCTTTTTACAGCTTCACTAGTGAAGTGGGCAGATGCGGGAAAATTGCCAACTATCCTGGGATTCTGGGACACCTACCCAGAATTCAGGAGTCTCCCGGACATTCTGGGAGCGTTGGCAAGTATGCAGTATACAATCAGGGCCAAAAGTTTTGAGAATGAAACATGAGAATGAAATATTATTTTTCAATAAGTCTGCTGCCTCAGTTTTTATGATGGCAATTTGCATATACTCCAGGATGTCATGAAGAGTGCTAAGATGAATTGCAATTAATTTCAAAGTCCTTCTTTGTCATGACAATGAACTTTATCCCAAAAATAAAATTTCCACTGCATTTCAGTCCTGCCACAAAAGGACCAGCTGACATCAGGTCAGTGATTCTCTTGTTAACACTGGGTAGAGTGTTGACGAGGACAAGGCTGGAGATCACTCTTTCATGCTGATTGAGTTAGAAAAACAGACTGGAAGCTTTAAAAGAAGGGTGGTGCTTGAAATCATTGTTCTTCTTCTGTTAACCATGGTTATCTGAAAGGAAACACGTGCCTTCCACAAAAAAAGCTTCACATGCAAGGAGATTGCTGTTTGCAAGATTGCACCTAAATCAACCATTTATCGGATCATCAGGAACTTCAAGGAGGATCAATAGCTTTGAAGCTAAAGTTTTGAGAATGACACAAAATATTGGCTTTCACAAAGTTTTCTGCTTCAGTGTTTTTTTAGAGATGGGCGAGCTCGGTTCCCCGAGATCCGAATCCATCTGAATTTAGCCTATCCGAGTACTGAGCCGAGCACGCTCGGTACTCTCCTGCCCATTCGGAATCGAAATCGAGGCAAAACGTCATTGTGACGTATTCGTATTTCTGAGCTCGGTTCTCGCGAGATTTGAAAAGCATAAATGCCAGCCTCCACAGCAATCCATCGCCATTTGACAGAGGGAGAGAGCAGGGGTAGGTCACAGGCTATATCAGCGCAGGGACAGGGCAATAATTGGACACATTATTGATTCTATTCTTTAAAATTCTAATCTTAATACCAATTGTTACAGCAGTAAGGGGAGGATAGAGGAGGTGCTTTTGGGGTGTCCCTTATTCCCCATTCTTTTGCAGTAATTTTTCTGGCTGTCAAAAGTCATATTTGTCAGCAGTATCTAAAACAATTTTTAGCACTACAAGTGCTTTGGCCTCGTTATAATGGATTCAAAGCAGTCCACATATGAGCAGAATCAGCAACCAGGTTCTGGCACCAGTCCTGATGGTAGTGTTCCCAGTACGTCATCTGGGAAAGGCAATGTCAAACTACATAGTCTTTTGAAATCGGGCAAAAAAACACACACCCAAAAAATTTTTACCGTGTTGAAGCGAAAAAGAAGTGTAAAAGGAAAAGTTAACTGCCGATAAAAAAAATTGCCAACATGCCATTCTACACACGCAGTGGCAAAAAGAGAATAAGCCCTTCACCTTTCTTTATTAGTTGCAGATCCAAAAATGTTACCAAGCCTTCTTCTTGTACGGTCACTTGTGACCAAGCAAGACCAAGTAATTTCGAGTCTACAAGTGGTGCACAAGTACTGTTACGTGTCAAAGCCGAGCTGCAAGATAACACTAAGGCATTAGAGGGTAATGTATGCTCTGAATCAGAAATGACACCAATTCCTGTGGAGAGTCCATCCAACAGTGGTATGTCTAATTGTGAGCATTCTGTTAGTGTACCCATAAAGAGGGGCCCTTTCAGCAGTTCTGCTGCTGTGTGCCTGAACAGCCCGAGTGTAGCCGGTGATACACAAATTGAGGATGCCACATTGGAAATAGAAGAGGATGAGGGGGAGATTTGTGTAGGCGACGAGGGCGCTAAGGAGGATGTTGATGAGAATGAGGTTGTTTGTGTAAGTCCTGCACCAGTGGCAGCAGTTCTGGCACGTGACCAGAAAAAGGCCATTGTCATGCCTGGCCATAAAACAAAAAAATCCACTTATGTGTGGAATTATTTCTACCCCAATCCAGACAACAATTGTATAGCCATTTGTAGTGTATGTCAAGCCACAGTCAGTCGAGGGAGGGACCTTAACCATCTTGGAACCTCGTCTATGTTACGCCATTGGACGAGAGTTCATGGCAAAGTGTTGGGAAAAGCTGAAAGTTCTTCCAAAAAAATTACAAGCACTCCATCATCAGCTAGGATCCTCCGGTCACCCACCACACCATTCTCATCAATATCCTCAGTAGCGCTCGGAGTTAGCCCTGCATCCCACTTATTAAGGCTGGATGACTCCTGCACTATTATTGATTCCTCTGAAGAAAGCGTTAGTCCCACTGCTGCAGGGTGAATCGTCAGCCCAGAGAAAGACCAAGAAAAAGAGCAGTCCTACATTTCGACAATTAACTGTGAAACAATCATTTGCTAGGGGAAGCAAATATGACAGCAGTCACCCAGTCGCCAAGCGAATCACAGACGCCATGTCTGCCATGTTAGTGTTAGATCTGCGTCCAATATCCACAATAAATGTAGCTGGTTTTTTACAGTTGAGGTTTTGTGTCTGCATTACAGAATTCCATCGCGACACCATTTTTCCCGTAAAGCTATTCCACAACTATACCAAAAAGTGTGTACAAATGTAGAGATTGCACTGAAAAATGCCATTCTGCCCACTGTCCACTTAGCCACAGATATGTGGACAAGTGTAAGTGGGCAAACCAAAGACTATATGACTGTGACAGCCCACTGGGTTGGTCATTCACCTTCACCAGCAGGAACAGCGGGAGCATGTACACCACTACGTAACATTTGTCACAGGCAGGACACTCTTTGTATCACCGGCTTCACTAACAGGCATACAGCTGACAATTTGTTATGCAAACTGAGAGATGTGATTGATACATGGCTTATACCATTTGAACTCTCCCCAGGATATGTAATTTCTGATAATGCCAACAATATAGTGCGAACATTACAGCTGGGTGATTTCCATCATATTCCGTTTTGCTCACACCATCAACTTGGTGGTGCAGAGCTTCCTACAAAATAACCGTGAGGTGTAGGAAATGCTTTCGGTGGCCCGTAAGATTTCAGGCAATTTCAGGCATTCTGCCACAGCCTGTAGGAGATTGCAGCAGCTCCAAGAGCAGTTTAACTTGCCCTGCTACCAACTTAAGCAAGAGGTGGTAACTAGGTGGAATTCCACCCTGTACATGCTTCAGAGGAGGGAGGAACAGCGCAAAGCCATCCAAGCGTATTGCACAAGCCATGACATTGGGAAAGGAGGGGGGATGTATTTCACTCTTGCACAGTGGGGAATCCTTTCAGTGCTGTGCAAGGTGCTGAAACCATTTGAAGTTTTGACATGTGAAGTGAGTGCAGCTTCTGCTAGTTTGAGCCAAGTCATTCTTTTAATTAGACTATTGGAAAAGCAGCTTGATAAACTGAAGGAGGAGATGAAAGCAAGCAATTCCGCAAAGTATGTTGGCCTTGTCGATCAAGTATTTAATTCGCTTCACAATGATCCTTGAGATATTAAGATCTTGAACTCGGATCACTACGTTTTGGCCACTGTGCTTGATCCAAGGTTTAAGACCTACATTGAGTCTTTGCTTCAAGATCAACGAGATGTGAACTTTTGCAAGGAGCTATTGCTCAGCAAGTTGTCCGCTGAACTGGGCCTTGGCTTGCCGACGTGTCCTCCTTTAGTTTCTCAAGCAGCTGCTGCTCGTAAAAAATTTAATTTTTAAAAAAAAAGCAGGGAAGAAGCAGAGGGCAGACAATAACAGTTTAACATCTGGGCTGGTTTGAAGGATTTTTTTAAAAAAAATGTGTGACCTTGCCCATAACTCCATCCAATATGAGTATTAACATGCAAAGGATGGAGGATTATTTTCAAGAGGTAATTGATTTGGAAATGTCAGACAGTCCCTTTCCTTACTGGGAAGAAAAGCAGGCAATTTGGAAACCCATGTACAAACTTGCTTTGCAATACTTAAGCTGCCCACCCTCCAGTGTGTACTCTGAACAAGTGTTCAGCACAGCAGGGAACTTAGTCAGTGATCGCCGTAGAAGGTTACTTCCCAAAAATGTTGAGAAAATGATGTTTATAAAAATGAACTACATCTTCCACGAGGAAGGCCTTCACCATCAAAGACTTCCAGGCACTGACTGTTCTCTAATGGCGGATTCAAGCGGCGATGAATTGATAGTCTGTGATGATGACGTACACACTGATGAGGGTGAGGATGAAGCTGAAGATGATGACGATAACCTCTTTTTAAAACTTTCTATTTAAGTGTAGGGTGCAATCTACCCCCAAAGAGGAAAGGGACTTGGGGCATTTCCATATCACGTACCGTCTTGAAAGGCTGCTGTTTGGGCAATTTCTCCTTAAGGGTAGGATGTCATACACAGAGTGACCCCAAACTGGCTTTGTCCATTTCTCTTAATATTGTACAATCTAGAACGGCTGAATTTTTTGGTATTTTCGACAAGTGGAGGGGGGCCTATAGAGACAGAAACCAAACTGCCTTTATTTAACTATAAGTGTAGGGTGTAATATACATCCAAAGACGATGGCTGCATTGCCAATATGCATAGATGGAGAGGGAGACAATCTGGTTTGTGTGTAGAATTAATGAAGGCCTACCTACCAGGAATTAAACTTATTTTTTTTGATAATTTATTAGCTTTACAACTACATTACTTATCCAAGAAACAAGTGGAGCATTAAATTTGGTTCTTTTATGACCAAAAACATTGATTTTTGAACAAAAGAGCAAAAGAAAACCAAAACACGCAATGGCGGTTTGGCAAAACCAAAACACGACGGTAATCCAGATCGAAAGCCAAAACACGGGGGTCAGTGAGCATCTTTAGTGTTTTTAGACCTTTTTGTCAGAGGTTGCTATGGTAGACTGGAGTAAAATTACAAGCATTTCATAAATGTCAAAGGCTTTTATTGAGAATTACATTAAGTTTATGCAGAGTCAATATTTGCAGTGTTAACCCCACTCACAATTTTGCCTAAGAACACAGCCATGAATAAAGAATGATACCAAAACATCATCCAACTAGCTATTGATCCTCGTGGTGAGCAGACGTGTCTGCTGAGCGCTCCCGCTGGAGCCCTACTTGAATCATCCATCTGGGCTTGTATTTCTTACCTGGGATGCCTCTCCACGCTGCCTTCCTCTGACCTCTTCCATGGCTTCGTCCTCTTCCTCCCTGCCTGACTCCCGGCTGCTGCCGCCGCCTCCAGCTACTGCAGACCTCGGCTTCGGCCCTCCATCGAGCTGGTCTCTTCAACTGAGGGCCATCCAAACAACCGCCTGGCCTCCTCTGCTCCTCTCTCGGCCGCCGAGATGTATCTGAAGCTGTAGCCTGATCCTGCCGACTTCCGTTGCTCTGGGACTTCCGGCCGCCGCCAACTCCATCCACTACAGGCCGCGGCTTCGGCCTACCTCTCAGCTGGGCTCCGCTCCGGTCTCTTCTATGAACTGGTCTCTCTGGTCCTGCCGCCTCCAGCTGTCCCGGCTCCTGATGCCTTGATGCCGTTAGCCTGGCGCCTGATTCCTCGCATGTGTCTCCTGCCGCCTCCAGCTGTCCCGGCTCCTGATGCCTTGATGCCGCCAGCCTGTCTCCTGATACCTCGTCTGTCTCTCCTACTCGCTGCACACATTGCGGTCTCCTGCTTGTCGCCCACTCTCCGATTGGACCGTCCACCGTCATCGGCCTCCTGTTCCAGCCTCATGCTGCCTCCGTGATTCGGCCTCCACTCCAGCCTCCTGGTCTGGTCTCTGCTCCTCCTTCCTCCTCCTCCGGCCTGGCTTGCCTCTGTCGGTCCTCCACGTTCTCCTCCCTGCTGCTGATCTCTGTGCCTGGGACCCCTGGAACTTGTCCATCCACCCTCCGTTGGCCTCCTCTGCTCCCGTGGACTTGCATCCCAGCCCTGCTCCCGTGGACACGCTTCCTGGTCATCCTGGACACCATCCTGGACACGTTCTCCTCCCTGCTGCTGATCTCTGTTCCTGGGACCTCTGGGACTTGTCCATCCACCCTCCGCTGGCCTCCTCTGCTCCCGTGGACACCCTTCCTGCTCCCGTGAACACTCAAGCTCTGGTTGCACTGGTGAACTCTCTCTTTGATATCTACGCTGATTTTATTGTATTATATTGTATTGTATTTCATCTAGCTTTACCTGATTATTGTTTTTGCTCTGCTTCTCCAGTGTATTCACTGATTGTCCTCTTGCTCTGCCCTGCCCTACACTCACTATTGCTGTACCCTATTGTCCTATTGTTCAATTTTGTCCCCTTCTACTGTTTTTTTCCTCGTCTTCATTGAAACCTCCACCCTCGTGCATCCTCTTCTGGGTGCCTCTGGTGCTCCTGCCTCTGCCTCCATAACCTGTCCTCTCCGTCTCTCCTGTATTGCCCCCGGCTTCCCTGTCTCACCATGCCGCCCCGCTCAGCTCCTATACCCATCCTCTCCCCTCGCCACCTTCCTGGCCCCTACTCTCACTACCCCATCTCTCATCCTCCGCCTCGCTCCATCAACCCTGACAATCTTATCCGAATCTCCCCTCTTCCCTCCCTCCCCTTCTCATGTGCCCTCTGGAACTCCAGGTCCATCTGCAACAAACTCCCCTCCATCCACGACCTCTTCATCTCCAACTCTCTTAACCTCCTCGCCATCACTGAAACCTGGCTTTCCTCCTCTGATACCGTCTCACCTGCTGCTCTCTCCTACGGGGGTTTCTCCTTCACCCACTCCACCAGACCTGATGGGCGTCCGGGAGGTGGAGTGGGCCTCCTCCTATCCCCTAGCTGCACCTTTCGGGTCATTCCCACCATACCTTCCCTCTCTTTCTCCTCCTTTGAAGTTCATTCCATCCGTCTCTTCTCCCCACATCCACCTCCGCGTCTCTGTCATCTACCGTCCCCCTGGCCCTACTTCCCTCTTCCTTGACAACTTCGCTGCCTGGCTCCCTCACTACCTTTCCTCCGACCTTCCATCCATCATACTTGGCGACTTTAACATCCCCATCGACAACTGCTCTGACCCCGCCACCATCAAACTTCTCGCCCTCTCCTCCTCACTAGGCCTCACTCAGTGGACCTCCTCTCCCACCCACTCTCATGGTCATGCCTTGGACCTCGTCTTCTCTCATCTCTGTGACCTCTCCGACTTCTCTAATTCTCCCTTCCCACTCTCTGACCACCATCTCCTCTCCTTCACTCTCTCCTCCTGCCAAGCTCCCACCTCACCAAAATCTACCTTTACTAGGTGCAACCTTGATGCTATTGACCCTACCACTTTCTCCTCCTCTCTTGAAACTCTCCTCTCACCTCTTCCCTCCCTGACCTGCCCTGACCAGGCGTCCTCTCTCTACAACCTTTCCCTCACTACTGCCCTTGATGCTATTGCCCCGGCCTCCTCAATCCGCCAGCGCCGCCTCATTCCCCAACCCTGGCACTCCAACCTTACCCGCTTCCTCCAAAAGTGCTCTCGCACTGCTGAACGCCTCTGGAGAAAATCTCGCTCCCTGGCCGACTTCCTCCATTTTACATTTATCCTCACCTCATTCTGCTCCGCCCTCTCCCTTGCTAAACAATCCTTCTTTAAGTCCCTCATTTCTTCTCACTCCTCCAATCCTCGCTGTCTCTTTGCCACCTTCAACTCCCTCCTCTCTCCACCCCCCCTCCCATCCCGCCTTCCCTCTCTGCCTCTGACCTCGCCACCTTTTTCACTTCCAAAATCGAGGCCATCAGACTCAACATCTCCTCCTCCCATCCCGCTCTTCCCCCTTTTCCCGCCTCCTCCCCCCAACATCCAACCCTGGTGCTCCTTCTGCCCCACCTCGGGTGAAGAAGTTCGCTCACTTATTCTATTCTCTCCTCTCCACCTGTCCTCTCGACCCTATCCCCTCTCGCCTCCTTCGCTCTCTCTTCCACTGCTTGCTCTTACCTCGCTCACCTCTTTAACCTTTCACTCTCCTCTGGAGTAGTCCCCTCCTCATTCAAACATGCTCTTATCTCTCCCATCCTCAAAAAACCTAATCTTGACCCCTCTTCCCCTGCTAACTATCGCCCTATCTCACTTCTCCCCTATGCCTCCAAAATACTTGAGAGGATTGTCTACAGCCGCCTCTCCAAACACCTCTCAGACTACTCCCTCCTCGACCCTCTCCAATCAGGCTTCCGCCCCCTCCACTCCACTGAAACTGCCCTGGCGAAAGTTACCAATGACCTCTTATTAGCCAAATCCAAGGGTCACTTCTCCCTACTCATCCTCCTCGACCTCTCTGCGGCCTTCCACACCGTTGACCACCCCCTCCTGCTACAAACTCTTCTCTCTCTCGGCCTATCTGGGTCTGTCCTCGCCTGGTTCACCTCATACATTGCGAACCGCTCCTTCTCTGTATCCACATCTGGCTCTTCCTCCACCCCCTCCCCTCTCCCTGTTGGGAGTCCCTCAGGGCTCTTTTCTCGGCCCTCTTCTATTTTCACTCTATACCTCCTCCCTTGATGCTCGCATCTCCTCCTTTGGTCTTCAGTATCACCTTTACGCTGACAACATCCAACTCTACATCTCCTCGCTCGATCTCTCCCCCTCCCTTCTCTCTCGTGTATCCGACTGCCTCTCGGCCATCTCCTCCTGGATGTCCTCGCGCTTTCTCAAAATTAACATCTCTAAAACTGAAATAATTGTCTTTCCTCCCCCCAGGCTCCCCTTCCACCATGACCTCTCTATCACTGTCAACAACACCTCCATTTCCTCTGTCACCCAACTTCGCTGCCTGGGCGTTACCTTCGACTCCTCTCTCTCCTTTACCCCCCACATTCAATCCCTTGCCCAAGCCTGTCGCTTTCAACTTCGCAACATTGCCCGCATCCGACCTTTCCTCTCTCAGGATGCAACCAAAACCATCATTCACGCTCTCATTATCTCACGCCTCGACTACTGCAACCTCCTTCTCACCGGCCTCCCCCTCCGCTCTGTTCTGAACGCGGCTGCCAGACTCATCTTCCTCTCTCGTCGCTCCTCCTCTGCTTCCCCTCTCTGCCTTGCCCTACACTGGCTCCCCATCCTCTATAGAATTATCTTCAAACTCCTGACCACCACATACAAGGCACTCTCCCAGACTACTGCTCCCTACATCTCCAACCTCCTCTCCATTCACACTCCTGCCCGCTCCCTGCGCTCGGCCAATGACCGTCGTCTCTCCTCCACTCTAATCACCTCTTCCCATTCCAGAATCCAAGACTTCTCCCGAGCAGCCCCCCTTCACTGGAATGACCTCCCTCGCTCCGTCCGTCTCTCTCCCACTTTAAGCTCCTTCAAACGGGTACTAAAAACCCACCTGTTCCTCAAAGCCTACCATCCTTCCTCCTAACCCGCTCTCCTCTCCCTCCTCCCGTCCCCTCTTCTCTCCTTTACATCATCTGGCCCCCTTTGTACCTGAGTCTTGTTCACCCTCCCTTAAGATGTAAGCTCATTCGAGCAGGGCCCTTTTCCCTCCTGTGTCCTTACCTACTCTTCTGCTCCATCTTTCCTGCATCAGCCTGCTTGGAGCTTCCGAAGTTTTGGTATTTTTGTTTACTGCTCAGTAATATTTTACCCTGTACTGTCTATTGTTTGTGCATTGTACGGCGCTGCGGAACTCTTGTGGCGCCTAACAAATAAAGGATAATAATTATAATAATAATCCAAGAGCAACTTCTCCCAACCATTCTAGAACAGTTTGGTGACGAATACTGCCTGTTCCAACATGATGGAGCACCTTGCCATAAGGCAAAAGTGATAACTAAGTGGCTCGGGGATCAAAACATCAAAATTTTGGGTCCATGGCCAGGAAACTCCCCAGACCTAAATCCCATTGAGAACTTGTGGTCAATCTTTAAGAGGCAGGTGGACAAACAAAAAACGACAAATTCTGACAAACTCCAAGCATTGATTAGACAAGAATGGGCGGCCATCAGTCAGTATGTTGCTCAGAAGTTGATTGACAGCATGCCAGGGCGAAATGCAGAGGTCTTCAAAAAGAAGGGTTAACAATGCAAATATAGACTCTTTGCATAAACTTAATATATTTGTCAATAAAAGCCTTTGACACTTATGAAGTGCTTGTAATTTTACTTCAGTATACCATAGCAACATCTGACAAAAGGTCTAAAAACAATGAAGTAGTAAACTTTGTGAAAACTAATACTTGTGTCATTCTTAAAACATATTGGCCATGACTATACTTTCTGCGCAATATGTGGTCTGTTTTGATGCGGTCTTGTCCCCTTTAAGACAGGCGAGATGTTTTTCTGGTGTGGTGCAGACCTTTAGTTGCTTATTATACAGTGGAACAGGCCTTCATATAGTCTTATTAGCACATTATTGAAAACATGAATATTTGCTTACATTTTATTTAATACTAATTAATTTGATAACAGACTAATGAAACCTACACAAGGTGCTATTCAAACACTGTTTTAGAGGGCACAAGCTTGTTCAACAGATTACTCAAAGAATACATATGCCTGATAAATATCATGATCTATACAAAGCAAAAACATGTGCACTTCAAAGGTTCCTTTATACTTCACAGTAGGCTTTTCACTAGCCCAATCAGTTTTCTTGTATGATGCAGTTGTACAACATACAGGTCTGTTAATAGGTTTCCTCAATGATTTTAGTTATACTAAATATATAACATCATTATTTCATTTTTGTACTCGTCTTGAAAAGCAAATTCCACTGTAATTCAGAGTGAGATATTTTACTCATATTTTTGCAATCTCTCCCAGTTTGATGTGAATGGAGATGGCCATATCAGTGGACTAGAGTTACGAGATGCTGCCCAGAGTTTCTTAGGAGAACCTCTGAATCCCAGTGAAGTCCAGGAGATTATTCATGATGTAGACCTTAATGGAGATGGACGAGTTGACTTTGATGGTAAGAAGTCTGTCTTGAGTTAAGAGTAAAAGGTAAATGAACATTTAAAATGTAACAATATTATCATCATAGATTTGTAAGATGTCACAGTGCTTTGCAGTGCTGCACAGTAGGTAAATAGGACATACATCAACCAAGGACAAACAAGCTAGAAAAAATAAATGCAGACATGAAAACAAAAGGGTATAGAGAAACCTGCTCATTTGACAGCTTACATTCTAAGTGGAAGAGGGCACAGCTGAAACAAGAGGAGCAAGTGTAGCTCAGAGTGGAGATTAGGACAGTTGTGGGGATGTATTACTGTTAGTAGTATCATCAGGGATAAGGTAAGCGCAAACCCCCCCCCAAAAAAAAAAGTGTCTAAAGATTTGAATTCTGTGGAAAAGCCTTATTAGGCATGGTAGAGAATTCCAGAATGCCATAAGTGGGTAGCAGCACAGAGGAAGAATTACAGGTGGGAGTGAGATGGTTAACAGAGACGAGACAAGGAGCATACCAGAGGAAAATCTAAGAAGGCGGAAGGGACAGCATTTTAATAGGAGATGTATGAAGGGGTGGTGGTGTTGTTGAAGGCTTTGTATGTAAAGGTGAGTAATTTCAATTGTATTCTGAAGGACACAGTGAGCCAGTTTAAGGATTTGCAGTAAGTAAATAATTTACTACCTATTTGAGAGCAGTTTTAGTGAAATGTTTAGGGCGTGGTAGGATGAAATTTTGAGATTAGTGCAGAGACTTTGTTTTCAATTACTGCAGAGAATGAATTGAGGGTGGACTGGGGCGTGTAGGTGAGTGGAGTGTGACAAGATATTTCCTCCTGCCAAATTTAACAATCAGTGTTGATTTAGGTGGCAAAATCAAGGCCTGTGGGTGAAGGAGGTGGTGCCGGTGGGCAGAGAATTGAGTTAAAGGTGGCAAAGAGGCGACAGGGGTTAGATGACTTGGTGGATATTAGAGATTTTGAGTACGTTTATTGGTCTATTGAAAGGACAGTGCGGGAGCACTTTTGTAGGTAGCATCTATTTGGTGTGCTACAGTTTGATCGCCAGAGACTGTATGTGGTAGCTGGAACTGTATTTTCTAGGGCTGAAGTGAGTGTTTTGTTGTAGAAAGGATAATGCAGTCACAAAGAAAGTAGTTTTAGTGAAAATGAGAAGTGAATTTGGTTAAGAGTACTTAGGTGTCACTATATATTTGTGGATTTGGCTTCAGGGGGAGGACATAAGGCAAGGCAAGGCTGAATGAAAGTAGGTTGTGTTTGGAAAGTGGGAAGGCCAAGTTGAAGAATCTAGAGATGGAGCAGTAGCAGGGGAAGATAAGGTCAATGGACTATCTATGACAGTGGGTGGAAGATGAGGACCACCGGGAGAGACTAAAGGGGGAAGTGAAAGAACTTTAGTGGCAGAAGAGACAGTGGAATTATCAATGGGAATTTTGAAATAGCCTAGTATGACAGTAGGAAGATCAAAGTAAAGGAAATAAATGAGCCAAGCTGCAAAGGTGTCAAGGAATTTGGAAACTGTACCTGTGTGCGATAAATGTCAGTAACATGAAGGTGTAGAGGATAAAATAGATGGAGTGGAGATCAAAGAATGAAAATAAGAGTGAGGGTTCAGAAGGTATGACTTGGAAGGTGCAGCTTGATGAAAGTAGAATGCCTACTCCACCACCTTGTCTGTTTCCAGGTCTGGGAGAGTGCTGATGGAGAGTCTACAACCCTTGCAGTGCTCTCCTATGGGGGATAGGAGTAGCTGCAAGGGTTGTAGTGTTAGAGGTGAGCCAATGGCAAGGAGGATGAGGAATTTAGAAATGTTTCAAACAGATCTGGAATTCCAAAGTGCACAGGAGAAGGGAAGAGAAGGTAGTTTAGATATGTGGATAAAGTTGGTTTGATAGGAAGTACCGGGGGATGGAAATTTTGGGGTGGAGCGAGAAGTTTTAACAGATTGTAGGGTTTGTTCAGGGCCCAGGTTTAGGGGAGATGTTACCAGCAACCATTAGAAGGAGCAGAGTGAGAAAAAAGACATGCATGGATGATTTGTGGATGTGAAGTTTCTTTCTGTTTATGAAGGTTGACAAGTGTGGTGGGTGCAGGAAACAAAACAGTTCATGTGTGTAGACTAACGAGAAGGGAAGTAGTGAAGGGGAAATAATAATAAGAGTAGGGAGAAATAGGATGATGGAGAGGGGAGTGAAAGTGAATAGGAGAAAGTGTAAATCGAGTAGGTGCCTGTATGAGAGACGTGAATAAATGTGCATTAGCTACACAAGGTAATAAATTAGTGGAAGGAACAATGATTTCAAATTTTGTAAGGCAATGGAGGAGCTAAAAGATGCTTTATCAAACCCTGGCTGTGGATAATAGAGTAGGCAGTTTATGCAGCTCTGAGATGACAAGGTCCAGGATACTGACAGTTGGATGTAGAGGGTCTAGAAGACACACAGATGTGGCAACAGCAATCACAATTGAGCAAAGTAAGCAGATGAACAGATGCTGAAACAGCAAACTAAAAACTGAGCATTGTTGCACAGTTAGTGTAGAATGCTCATTTTCTTCCCCTATCTCTGTGAGATTAATTTCATTTGAGCTGTTAAAATTATTGCAATTCTATTATTCAAAGAACCATCACATCTAACATTTATTCCACTGATCTATAATGCAGTAATTTTCTCTTAAGTAACACTGTACCAGTATATCCCCGCTACTTCAGGCTAACCAATCCATTCAGAAAAGTCAGGGATTTTGAAACCAATAACATGAAATAACACAATTGAGGTCTAAATATTGACATTAATACATTACACTATATGGGAAAGAAAATTTATTTCTAGCTAAAAGAAGGGCAAATAAACTCTATAACATATAATAAACTCTTTAACAAAGGTTAAAAGGTATTATTAAAAAGGTGTATAATACCTGTTAGAATATAAACAAATATAATACACAGATAACATTGAGCAACAGACCCATAAAAGTTGTATTTTACAATCGTTTTAATTCACATTTCTATATGTACTTTATATTCTATTGTTTTAAATCAACATTTTATAAAGCATATGTATTAATTTGAATAACAATAGTAATAAAGTTTAAGATTTAATAGATTAGTTTGGACCAAATAAGAGTGCCTCCATGACAGACTTTTTTTTCCTTCCTTTGCAGTCTTATGCCATGACATATTCTCTAACTCTGGGAAGGCACCCCTTATATATACCCACATAGAATATTAAGAGGTAGACACGCATTGGAAATACAAGGAGGTTTGTGCAGACAATCAAAAACATTTTTATATAGACATATAGTAACTTTCCAATATTTGAACCCAGGTATTGGGAGCTACAGCTTAGTACCCCTTACCTGTGATATTTTGGTGTATATATTTTATATATATATATATATATATATATATATATATACACACACATCGTAGGCAGGTATATATAGGTCTTATAAACTACGAGGGTAGGTACTTTTTACTGCTTACCTACTAAACTTTAGCTAGGCTGGCACTGGCTGTTACTCTGGTTCCAGTAGCATTACAAGAAATAGTTTCCTTTGGTTCCACATCATGTGAGCAATAAAACATAGGCCCTGATTAATGTTCAAACGCAACCTGCATGCAACTTGCGTTTAAAAAACAAACAAACAAAACAAGCAGATACATTTCCATTTGAATCTGGGTACAAGTATGTTCTGGTTAAATGTTACTTGTCGTATATAGACAAACAGAACAGAGTGCAGGATACGCACATGCATATGTGCAATATAAAGTACTATCAGAACACATGCACAAAAATATATTTTTCATTTCTTTTAATAGTAATTACATACACACCAGGATGATCTTAATGTGTACTGTACATACAATGCATTTTTATAGTTCATCTTACATACACATATTCTGTGCTAGTTAGGGGCACAGATGCATGTACGTTTTAATACACAGACTATGCTGTGGTAGATATCACTATCAGTCAGCACTTACACTAATTTACACCTACCCTGTAGCTGGTGCAAATGATATGGCTAAAAGACATGTACTCAAGAGAAACCCAGACCTTCAATTGTCCATGTTGCTATTATATAGATTTATAGTTGGGAAACGGTATGTCATAGATAAACTTTAATGTAAGTATAAAAATAAAGCTATCAAGTATTTGTTTGTTACATGAAAAACCAGCCAGTTTTCCTTGCGTGCAAAAAATAAGCCAACTTGTACCTCTTGCATTGTAACATGGTTTGTCCAGGTGCAAATTAGCTCCTTCTCTTGGCTTCGCTGCGAACTCAAAATCAGGCCCATAGTGTTCAACATGTTGCCGAACTTGGAGGTGGAACCTCGTGATGATGTCTCCATGACACAAACTCTGTCTCTCACGCACTACAGCAATATATGATCACTTGCAATAATAAACTATTGCTAGCGGTGTATATTAGAACTGGCTCAAGTCCGTGTTCCCCAGGAAAAAAAAAAGTGACAAAATAAATATAATAAATAAAATTGTGCAGCAACAGGAACATTGTAGGGCAGGGAAAAAAAAAAGTATAAAATATGTAAGCTATGTTCCTGTTGCTGCACAATTTTATTTATTATATTTATTTTGTCACTTTTTTTTTTCCCTGCCCTACAGAGTCAGAGCATGTATAAGTGCACATATTTAGTATCTCTAGCCTCAAAAGAACAAATACTGTAAAGTTTGGGTAAACTTTCTGGGGTTGCTCATATTGGTCTTGAGTCACTAAGTAGAGCAAAGTATAAAAAGAATAAATTTGCACCTTGGCAAAACCATGTTGTGTTGGGAGGGGAGAGGTAAATGAAAAATGTGGGGCAGTTTTGTAGTTGGGGTAGGACATGTCCTAGATCAACTTTAAATTTCAGTGTAAAAATAAAGCTATGTGTGTGCTACAGGAAAAAGCAGCCAGCATTTTCCTTATATGCAAAATAATAAACTAATTTGCACCCCTTGCATTGTGTGAAAGCAATTCTAATAACAAATCATAGATTTTTTTTTTCCACAATGTACTTACACTTCCCTATATAATGACCACAAATGAAAAATACATTTAAGTTGTACACAGGTTGCAGTAATTTGGATGGAGTTTATTAATGTTGAATGCCAATATGTAATCTCTTTTTAAGAGTCCAAAAGGTTTGAAAGTATGCATATGTAAAAGTTCACAAAGACAAATGATAACATGCAGTTGGGTATATAACCAAATGCATAATATCTTCCATAATAAAACTTTAAGTGTAATTTAATAGATTTAGAAATAATTGTGGTAAATGAAAATGTGTGTGTGTGTGTGTGTATATATATATATATATATATATATATATATATATATATATATATATTATATACACACACACATACACCTGTGATGCATATTTGGGATGCTATAAGATTTTTTTTTTAAATTCTATTTAAGACAACTCACATTTTAGGTTTAGGAGACCCTTCAGAATACACTTTATTTGACTTCTCAACTCATTTTTGACCAAAGTTCTGTAAAAACAGATATTTAAATCAATATGATATGACACTGAGGAAACAAATCCATCTGCCGACTGGATAACAAAAATGTTTGAAGAAAGCTTGTGCATTTCAAGTACTGCCTGTAAATAAGGATACGTTTCTTAAAGGCCATGCCTCAATTTCAACACAAATAATGTTTATTTGTCTAAGAAGTGTATATTTTAGTGGGTTTATGGTTTTTATTATTAATTTGAATCTCTTTTGGTAGCACACTGGAATGGTTATTTTCTGTTGACATTTTAATCTATGAGCAAAAAAGGCACTTAGTCATGATTTGACCATTGGTTCTAAATTATGTACTTACATTTGTTTTTCAACTTCATAAATATGTATACTTTATTGGAAATTTAGAGATAACTAACAATTTTCTTCAGTGTGGTATATTTTCATAAATGCAGCCCAATGTTTATCTGTACCACACTTTCACAAGATGCTTTACTTTATATTAGAAAATATAAGTGGGAACTCCCATATCGTTTACTTTGCCACTGAAAATACAACATCTCCCCTTACCTAGACTAGGAGCTCTCATTAAGGGAAACAAATCTTGTAACTAAAGATGTAAACTTATGTAGAAATCCATGGGACTTGAAGCCATAAAAATACACCCCATTTTCCCTTCAGCTCCAAAATAATGTAGAAAAGTTGAAGGAACCAATTGCCACTAATGCTGGGTACACACTACAGGGTTTCTGTCCAATAAACGGCTCAACCAGCCGACATACGACCACTCGTTCGAAAGTTTGGTCAGTGTGTGTAGGGACACGATGGTCGAAAGTCTGCCCAAATGGACGATTGTCGCCTCATTTGGTCGGTCGTACTGTTCAATGTCTTGGTTCCAATCTCGTTTCCGTTGTGTAGTGTGTATAAACTTCCGACCGATCCACAACAATCCTCCGATACTTCCTCAACCTGGGGGGGCGTGTGTATGTAAATTTGTGATGCTTGTACCAGTCCCACGTGGTGCGGTATCCGCACATCACAGACTTGTGTTTTGTATAGATGTGTATTCCACCTGTCTAGCTGCAGACCATTACACTTGTATGAAGCGTGTGTATTATTATCCTTTGCATCTATATTGGTTACTTACCAGTTAAATGTTTTTTTCTGAATTGTATGTATGGTAATAAACTTCTATTTTATAGGAAAGAATGGAAGAGACAGAGTTGCCTTCTCTTTTTATGTGGCTTTGGGAGTTAACTATAGTGACAGTTCTGCCCCTTTATGCTACTGTCTTTGGTATATCGTTACATGCCCCGCAAATGATGCTTCAGTGTGTACGAAATTAAAATTATTGCTCATGACAACATGGTTGTAAAAAGTCGCCAACAGGACGGATGCTCTTCCCTTTATCGTCTAAAACAAGGCTAATGTGTATGCAGTCCATAGACCGAGCGATCAGACCATCGATCGGCATAAAAAGTTGGTGGAAAATTCTGTAGTGTGTACCCAGCTTTATCTTGTTAATTGTGTGCACCAGATCAGGGGTGTGCACTGTGTGACAATAAGAAGTGTGGATGAAAGATGTGAGGTGGGGAGATACTGTTGAGTAAAAACCAGGACACATGGAGACCTATGTGTGTTAATTCCAGAAAGTAACAGTAAGTATCACTGGAGAACTGTATGTTGTGCTCCAAAATAAAACTTGCAGCACTGTATGAAGAAAAAAGTTGTTACAGACTTATTCACAGACAATTAATAACTTGGCATTCCAACAAGAGACTTCTATTCAACATGTTTACAATTTGTAGTCAATGAATGGTCACCGCTGGGCGAGGGTGGAACTAAACACAGATATATATATATATATATATGCATGCAACATGTGATATTAGTTAGTTATTTCCTGAAATCACTGTGTCGATTGATGACCTCATAACTATCGTTTTGGAGTAGTAAACTCTATTAGCAGGCTTGGAAAGTAAAAGATAATGTTAATCAAATCCATAGAAAATAAGAAATTCCAGTGACAAAATTCAGGTGAACTGTGGTCAACAAACTCAACACAGTGCTCGTTACATTTTTTTTTTTATTACTGATGTGAAGTTGTTTTGATTGTAAGCAGGGCCTTTTTACCTCTCCGTCTGTATTACTAAGTATTGTTTTATTATGTTTGTCCCCAATTGTAGAGCGCTATGGAATTTACTTTCGCTGTATAAATAAATGTTGACGATGAGGTAAACAAAAAGTATTTCTCTCCGCTGACTCTGTTCCCTCTATTTTTCAGAGTTTGTCATGATGCTATCATCTAGATAACTTCTGCTTTTGTGATGGGCAACTCCTGGAAATTGATCACTTTTCTCTTCCAGCAGCTGTGATTGTGGCTTGTGTACACCAATCAAAGTGCATACAATTGTTGTGGTAAATGTTTCCATTTAGTTATCGATGTATTGATTAAACAGTTAAAAACAATGTAAAAATGTATTTAATTAAATTAAAAAGTAAAATACTGTGACTGTCTTAAAACATTGGTCACATAGGTTAAAAAGTCACCCTTGTGTTTTCAGTTAGCAAGATCCTGAGAGAGGCAGCATTCAAAGAGCAGGGCACTGCCCCCTAGTGGTCCATTCCCATCTCAGCCTGAGTCCTTAGTGGTTTCCATAGTGTTGTGGCATTCAGTGTGTTAAAGTCAGAAGTTCTGATTGTTGGGTCACTTGTCAAAATATGGGAGGTAGAAGAACTGGAAACCATGTCTTCCTTTCACAGCACAATATATAAATATTACATGATAAACTGCAAGAGGAAGAAAGAAAATAGATTTTAAAGGAAACAAGAATAAACAAAGAAGTATTACCAACAATGACAATATCTGTTTTTATTGCCTACAGTCACATTGATTATAAGGAAATATTCAGGGTAGCTGTCTGGCTACAGTCTTCATTTTAATTACCCTTATTACAGTAACTTTTACCAGCAGTGTAGCACCAATGGAGAGGCAGTGACTATACCTAGTACAAAACAGAGAAAACGTACTTGCATGATGGTGTGGTTGTCCATCCAATACAGTTTGCAAGACAGCTATAAAAACAAAAAGGGACAATGTCTCACCTCCTGGAATAAGCAAAAGTAGCCCAGGTACAAAGAAAATGGCACTTGAGACAGCTGTGGAGAAAGAGGGACATCTTTATTGGTCAGTCATGTTGAGATGATGTGACTACATTATAGTAGATTCTGATACGCACCTGACGATGGGCTGACTTGTAGCCCCACGCCAACAAACACAAAGACTGTAACACAAGAGAGAAAGTTTAGCGACACAGGGAAACAAAAAAAATAAAAACAAGTTAGGGAAATAAAAGACAGTAACAACAGTACTCACTCAAGCCTAAAAGCAGCAGCAGAAAGGAAGAGAGGACAACTTTCTTATTTTTCTGTACAAGAGGATGTCTGGTCCAGCTAAGAAAAGAAATAGGCAAGGAGAGGAGTGTAAAAGGGAGGTCATTTTGTAAAACAGATAAAGTAAACGTTAACATATAGCTTGTAATGTATGCAGTTGTCCATTAAAAAGGTATTATAACCACACTCTGTTGTTTTATTTTACAAAACGGTTTTGGTAGTTTGGCTAAACAAACCGGAGTGTGAAATCATTTTAAGTAAGATTACTTCCCCACCCCCTCATTTGATGGGCCCAAATGTGCAAGGAAGACCCCCAAATCACTGCTAGACTTGTAGTACGGTAGGTGAAATGCACTAAAACGCCTTTATTTGTGAAACCAATTAGGGCTGATGACTCATAGCAACGATCCACACTAGCGATTCTGTATTTAGAGGCACATTATAAAGGAAACATAGCTTACTTTAAAAACCAATATATTCTTGTTGAGCTTTTTAGGGAAATAAAACAATGTGAGCAATTGTCTTCTCTTATGTGTTAATGTAATATACTATTTTCATTCCCTCAATTTTAACATTTTCTCAAAAACATGTATAGTTTACTCGTTCATTATTAGTTTACCAACATGTCGTGATATTGTAACATACTAATGATATATACACACACACACACACACCTATATATACATATACCATTTTTATGCGCATCAACTATTTCTATGTGCTCCTTGGACTAGTTTATAAAGCTTTCAAAAATGTTGGTGAATAAACTTTATTCACTTTAATTATTTAAAAAAAATAAAAAAATGTGCACTGAAAGTATTCGGTCACATTTTTTTATAGTTTGCACTGTGTACTCTTGGTAGCATCCTTACAAATATTCACAATGTATACACCAAGAATAAGTCACATTAGTAGGCTTCGGGGGGAATTCAATTGGTAGTGTTACTGTAAAAAGTAACGCGGCCTGCACACTTTTACCGTTATTACGGTAATTTCAATGCCAGCTTTTTGCTTGCAGCTCCCTGAGCCGCGAGAAGAAAGCCGGTTGATTTTACGGTAAGTTATTGCGGCGCTAATCTGAGGGAGGTGGTGGGGGGTGGATTCCCCCTTTTATGTTTAGCATTTCTTTTAGATGATGAAAGATTACCTGAAGCACTCTTGATTGGACAGCTGGGTACTGTTACTTATGGTGCTGAATGAGCACTGAGAGCTACGAGAAGAATGGGTTGGAAGACCCCTATGAGGAAGACTGAAATGAAAATATGTTAGCTGTTTTTTGGCAAAATATACAGTAAAAATCTTTGTACAAAATTTTCTTTCATTCAATTTTCATCCCTATAGAACACAACGATTCCTCATGTATGAAATACTTAGCCCTTATATGCCTATTTCACATTCACAAAACAGATCATATGTATAAGCCACACAAATACAAAAAAATAAACTTTGTTGTAGCCAAGTTGCAAACATTTAACAAATTGCACTTTGTGCTAAACAAAACTGTGGATGCACCACTTTCATTGTTACTATAATAAACAAACTGGCATCTTTGTTCTGCACCTTTCTAAATCTTTAATTTTCACATGTTCAGTCTCTTCATCGTTCTCCAAGTTCTAGGGATAAAACAAAACAAAAAAAAACAAACAAGGTCAAAATAGAACAGTTGCAAAGAATGTGCCTTGTGTTAAAAGAATGCAAAGCATTTCAGGAATGAGTGTGGTATACCAGACTCATAGCATTAGACAAGTTTACGGTTGTCTTGGAGATAAAAATGCAGTGTACAGTGCTAGGGTCAACTGGATATCCCATAATGTGTATGAGTTGAGTTTTCTGGTATGGTTTTAATATTGGTGTTTAAAGTAGTCTGACAGATTATATGGACTTGACTAAGTATAGACAAGTCCTGGAAAAAAAAACCCCACATGCTTACATATGGGTACACGTTTAGACCAAAGAAATTATAGTCATGTGAGCCTGACAATTATTTGAAGGGATTCTGAGGGATGAGATTCTGAAATATATTCTAGAAAATTAACTAAAAACACAGTAGCAGCATGGTTTCAAAGAAGAAATGGTAATGTTAAACCAATCTGATTTGAAGCAGTGGTCGAAGCAGGAATTTAGAAATGCTGGTATGAAAGTTAGATGTGAATGGCCGGAGGCCGGGGGCCTGCCTTGGCCCCTGAAGCTTTAGGGATTTATTGAGATTTATTAAACGGACTTCTTGATTTTGATGAATTACAACTGACACCTTTAAATAGCACCCAGTACAAAGGAGTGGACAGCTATATTATTTTTATTTTTCTAATTTTTTTTTTCCATTAGGCAAGATATTAAGTTTAGATGTTTTTAATACTATATCACATGATATAAAACATTAAGTAATGAAACAGCTCTGTGTTCCTCCACCTCTCCTTTGTGTGCTTATAATTTCCCTCATATCACTTCAACTTTGCATAATGTATCCCCTGTCAACCATGTGTCCCGCCTCCTTTCCCTTACCAATTCATTTCCTTTGTTTCTCCACTCTCCCAATGATCTTCTAGCTTCATCACAGGTAACCCCCTCTCTACCTATTCACTTGCTTTCCCTAGTTCGTTGCTAAAACCCTGCCCCTGACTTCCTGCTCTTATTTTCATTGTGGATATATCCTAAAATTCATCAGAGTTGCTGATTTAATTATATGTTATTATCTACCATCATAATGCTAGCATTTACAAAAAAGATCACACAAAAAAAAAAAGTTACACACACACACACACACACACACACCACTTTGCTGCTGACAAAATTAACTCAGGGTTTTGCAGCCTCTCATTGGTTAAAATGCAAAGATTGACAGAACATGTAGCAATCAAAGAAATGTGGGTGTGCGCGTTTTAATCAATCAGAAGCTGCAAAACCTGATCAATGGACAATATATTTATCAAGTCTCAAGGAGCTGTAAATATCAGCTCAGCCCCTAACATTCACTCATTTTTTGGACTTGCTCTATGCATCCCGTTACCCTTCGACATCCCCCTTCCACCTAGTGCACCAAAAGAAGCAGATTCTTGTCTGCTAGTTAATCTAATGCTGTGCAAGCCAAAAAAACAGCTTTTAAAACATATGAGCAGCTCCAAATGAAGAGGGAAGAAATAGTGCCAGTGCACATACCACCCTACTTCAAGAACTAATTTGAGGAGAAATCACAAACATGATCTTGATAGTGCAATTGATTTTGTGAAAGTTTCTGATAAACTTGACAGATTTGTAAACAAGAAAACACTACAACTAAAGGAAAAGGTACATCCATGGTTAGAACCATAGAGGGCTAGTGGTGTAGCACAGAGATCAGATGAAGCTCTGTCGTTTTCAATGTTTTTATTAATGATGTAGAAAGTTGTGTGCTCATATCTGCAGATAGAATTTAACGCTTGATTATTAGTAAAGAACAGGATAGTAATTCACTAAAGCTAGGCAAATGAGTGTTTAAATCTGTAATCCCAAGAATTTTTTTTGTATCATATATCATTTTAGATAGCACTATGAAGACAATTTTTTTTTTGTTCAAGCTGCCATTAGAGAACTGTAAATCATTAAGTGTCATGTGACCACGATAGCAACCTGTCACATGACATATGATGTAGAGAGCAGACAGGCTCTGAAACACCCCTCTATTCCCAGCATACTTGTTCACAGCACAACCCCTCATTTTCACTCTCCTCTGCTATCAAGTACATGGTAAGAGGGTAGATCATGTGACTCTCTTTGGGAACAAGCGTGAGTGCTGAAACACAAATGCATTCTTTTGCATGTGGAGTTAAACTGAAACACTGGATGTTAGGTTTTGCTTTCCTTTAATCTAAAACAAAACAGATTATGGTGAATTTGATTCATGTGTATGATTAAATATTCACAGTACTGTGTTATATGGGGTAGGGAGGGTATATAAATAAAAAACAACATTATTGTAGAAAATATATTTTGGCTCACCCATCAGAGTAACAGACCTAGCGTGCCAGCTGTTTCGGACATCCTCAGCTGCTTTAATGAAGCAGCTGCAGAGCACCGGCATACCAGACAAAAGTGGTCTGTGCGCCATGTCAGGCACGCGTGCCGGGGGTTGACAACCCCTGTACCAGAGCTTCAGCAGAGGATGGCCGAAACAGTTTTGGTCTTTATTAGCTTCTTTAATGCAGCAGATAAAGACTGCCAGCATGCTGCCAGCTGTGGAACGGAAGACTTCAAAGGCAAGTATGAGGCATACTATGTATTAGGGAGATATGTAAGTGGCATTCAGTGTATTGGGAGCACAACTATGTGGCATACTATTTATTGGGGCACAGTTATGAGGCATGGTATTAATTGGGCCACTACTGTGTGGCACAACGTTTATTTATTGGACCCATTACTGTGAATATTATGATGTTAGCATCTTAAAAAAAAAAACACACACACACACATATATATATATATATATATATATATATATATATATATATATATATATACACACATACACATACACATACACACAAAACTGACACATCTGGGCTTAACTAGATTTTAGCTGACATACTGATAGAAAAAGGTTACCAGCCCCTGCACTGCAACCGCACCATATTCCATCTGTGACTCAATATGATGTGTTGTGCATTTATATCCGACATCTGCACCACTCTTGTGCTCAGTTGCTGGTTGTCTGACTATAAGCTATGTCTAAGCTTAGGTACACATTAGCTCGATGATTGCACAAAAAACCTCCAATCAGCCGACATCCAACTGTTTGGACAGATATTGCGCGAGTGTGCATAGTCATGCGATGATCTAAAGTCATCCCAAAGTGCCGATCATTGTTTTATTTGGTTGGTCGTATTGTTTAATATTTTTCCAACCAATCACCGACCGATCATGTAGTGTGTATGTACTCATGCTCACGATCTCTATAGTTTATAGAGTTGGGCTCTTTTCAGCCGATGCTAGCAATGAATGTTCCGGTGAATATAGAGTGCGCTGTAGAAGGAATAGTTCATTTGTTCGCTCTGAGACAGAATTTTTCATTTGAGAGTCACAGACGCTAACAAAACTCGTTAGGACATGTGGACAGCTATAACAAGGCGGTTTCAGTGTGACAAGAATGAATGCATTAAAGAATATTGTGCTTTTATTCTCTGAAGACTTAGAGGACCAGATGAAGAGCACAGATCTGTAAGTAAATCGTGTCAGTGTGTATGCATGAATCACCAGACTGATCAGACTTCCAAACGTAGGTACAATCGTTTGAGATAACACGTCATTCGGAAAATTCTTCAGTGTGTACCTAGCCTAAGTTTGCAAATGTTCTGTCAGCCTCCTTTTATCAATGGTTGGTTTATGGCCACAAGACTGCTGTTGGCTGGTTGCTAGATGCAATTGTCTAGCAAGCACCAGTGCTTTTGACAAGGAACCAAGCTCCACTCATTATTGTGTGAATACACTTTTCTTCAGCAGATGCACCTACCATGAAAAAGCATGCCAGACTGCGGCTGCATGCTACAGTTACCATAACGCAACTGCTAGTTCTGCCTCCAAAGAGCTCAATTAAAATTTCTCAGGGAGAGAACACATCAGAAGAGAATGCTGGACTGCTGAAAAGGGTATTTAGATTGTAGAAGAACAAAATGTAGATGCATATATTATAATGTAGCAGATTGTTTTAGTGTTTGTAAAGACATTTCATTTAACCAATTAGAAACACACAGCAATGACATTGTCACTGAGGTACCCATTCATGATCATAGAATGTTCCATATTTATGGAAGCAGGATTTGCAAAGGATTGGTCACACTGTGCGATCCAGTCATCTGTCCCAATCAATGATCAACTCAATCAGCTGAAGGCCAAGCAGATGCTGTCACTGGTTGTGTGGTCTATCACACCACATATAATGCCCTTCTTGCTCCTTCATGAGTTGGTCAATTACCTTGCACATGGGCAGATTGGGGTCTCTTCTAGTCAATAAGGTTTTTAATTCAATTGGTCAAATTCAAACATATAGGGACAGTTTAAAAATAAAAGATTGCCTGCCCATATATGTGCAATATTTAGCCAAATTTGCAAAAAAACAAAAACAAACAAGCTGTTAGTTGATCCAATATGAAAACTATTGCAAATATTACAAATTTTTAAAAGCTCCTATTATGCAACTTAAGATATTTGAAAAGATTTCAATCTGATTTGTGTGCAGCCACCAAGGATTAGAAGGATGAATTCTATGAGCAGCAGGCTGGCATTGTGTCATTATCATTCTGCCTAATGAGATCATACAATTCATACAGTAATGTAAAACAAGTAAATGTGTCAACTCAATCACTTGGTTTATAGCCACTGCTGGTGTGAACCTATTTCTATAGAGGGAATGTTTCTGCCTCTCCCATCAGGGATATGTGAGGTATTGTGTGGCAAGGTAGTTTCTGTTAACTTCAGACAATTTTGAATTGAATGTTAATAAGTGATTACAAAGCCATGTGTTTCTAACTGAAAGTAAATAGCCACCAAAACTTATTGTCAAGGGAACAGATACACAAAAGAAAGAAAAGGCCTTCATATGAAAATCATGTGTTTTTAATAAACACATCCCATATCCTAATTTTATTTTACTTTTATTATAAATGTATTAATGAATATTTGATACTATATTCATCATCACCATTTATTTATATAGCGCCACTAATTCCACAGCGCTGTACAGAGAACTCACTCACATCAGTCCCTGCCCCATTGGGGCTTAGTCTAAATTCCCTAACATACACACACACAGTCTAGGGTCAATTTGTTAGCAGCCAATTAACCTACCAGTATGTTTTTGGAGTGTGGGAGGAAACCGGAGGACCCGGAGGAAACCCACGCAAACACGGGGAGAACATACAAACTCCTCACAGATAAGTCCATGGTCGGGAATTGAACTCATGACCCCAGTGCTGTAAGGCAGAAGTGCTAACCACTAAGCCACCGTGCTGCCCTTCTATAAAAACAATAAAAAATTAAAATAAAAAAAAAAAAGGACCTGGAATGGGAGCTGTCTTTGGCCATACACCCTGTATTTTGCATTACAATCAAGAGTGAAACACTATGGGAGCTGCATTGCCAACTTTTAGAAATAGACAAAGAGCATGTGTTACAATTGGTAAGTGTTTATGAATCTGATACTCAAAGCAGTACTTCCACCACTGTAAGGCTGGGAACACACTACAGTGTTTTCAGATGATTATCGAGCCAATCAAACGATAAACAGTCCAGTCCGATATCACATTAGTGTGTATGCTCCAGCTAGGAACTATTCATGTTCTAAAGCACATTGTATTGTTTCATTTGATTTTCAAACTACACTAAAAATGTTGTTCGACCATGGAAGAATGTCATTCCAATTCTGCAGTATATATACAACGCACTTTTTTTTTTTTTCCTTTTTCAATTGTTGGTAACATCATTAAAGATGTCGCATCGGGAGAAATTTTCTGTAGTGTGTACCTAGCCTAAGATGTACCAACGTGATCCTTCACTTAGCAAAAGCCCCGAGGGGTGCTCCATTCAGCCCATTCTCCTGAGGCTCTGTCACGTCCTTTAACCCATAGTTTTCAATCAGTGCTGTGAGAGGAACAGGCGTAAAAACCACTGCATATAGCAGCCACCAGACCTCTGACTAAAGGAAAGCATGCGTAAAAAGGATCCAGTAGGTGGTAGTGCAGCTTTGTGTATTTAAAGGAAAACAATGCTCATTACAAGTTTATGATCAATCTTTTTAGATTGGCATAAGAGTTAATGAAGATGCACTTTATATATGCACTATATACCTTTGCTTCAAACCACGATTTTAAATTGCTACAGTGGTGGTAAGCTCCTAAAACCTTAATGACCCCACAATGAGAATCTCATCTCGAATATAAATCATTCTCGTTAAACTTTTATACAAACATTTAGAAATATTACTTGAAGTTCATTTATGGAAAACATTTTCAAATTTAGTTTAGCAGTCATTTGACACATGACTAAAAATAGCTTTTGCTTACTACTAAATGAACAGATTAAATTTGTTAAAAGTATTTGAGTCCGAAGGTAGCTCATGCTACACATTAAATGTTATAATAAGGATTTAATAAGTATACAGACTTCCTCAACTCTGTCATCAAGCGGAACCAAACTATGATCATGTAACCCATTTGCCACTGAGGCTTTTATAACCCTGGATCGGCGTTTATTTGAACAATTTTGGGGCTGACCACATTTCAAACATCAAAATCAGTCATTCTTTTATGCAGTATCCACAAAGTGTACCTTCCTTTTTCAAAAGACATTGAATTTTCAAAAAATACCATTAGTTTGATTATACACCCTCCCACAGCAAAGACCAACTGCCCAAAATGGGCAATTTTTTGGTGTGCTAGTTTACACAGTCTTTAATGAAATTCATACAATGTGTAGCAATAATATGGTTGCCTAGACAACCTACCAAATCAAATGAGTGTACCCCTGTTTGATTGAAGTCATGATACGGGAGGTCTGGATTTAATAACCCCCCATAACTAGACTTCTTAATGCAGTGCTTTATTGTCTGGTGATAACCAGCAACTAATATGGGGGTACACCAATTGAAAGAGGGCACTATTCTTTCTATTTTTTTTCTTCATCTTTTAACAAATTGGCAAGTCCACTATAGTGTAGTTCCAAACTATCAAAACATGATTGAATTTGATAAAGCAGGGCGACACTTAAGTGCTTATGTGTGGTCATTGGCAAGCCATTGAGTGGTATGTATGCTATACATATTTTCACACACAAAATCAAAATCACCTTGTATTTGTGTCGATTCTGCTGAGTTTCGTTGTCCCCACTGAAGTGTAAAGCCCCAAACCTGGGTCCTGTGTCTTCAACAGACATCTCAAATGCATCGTCAATAGTGAAGTTACCCATCAAACTTTTGAAATGTTGGGATATGACCTGTAGAGTATAGATATATTAATTATAAATAAAATAATATTATGCAACAGGAACATCAAACCACCAGACACACTCCATTGAATTGTACACTGCATAAAATAAGAGTTCTATATGGGTAAAAACAAAACAAAAAAAAACATAATTGAAGTACATTTGCAAAACAGATATTTTAAAATCTAAGTTATTTTCCCAAATAAAAAACTGTCCCTTTACAAGAAATGAATCAAGTAACAAGCAATGATGGGCTACATGATCTGGGACTGATGGCCGAGTACCCTTATGCTCTTGAGACACAACTTTCCAATTAAGCATCCTTTGCCTTCCCTGGTGTAAGTTTGATGTTTATTATTTAAACATTTGCAATTAGAATATTGGCATCTAGTCAGGTCTATACTTTCTCTTATGCACATACTAGCAAAAGTGACCTGGCCACTGCCCAAGGTGAAATGGTTTTTAAAAGTGAACATAACTCTTTCAACTCCTTAATCAACATAGCTAGACACAGTCTATGTATAAGCATGCCTTATCAACAGTTTGGGCATCTGTAATTGTGTGTGTGTGTATATAGGTACATGATGTGTATGTACATTGAAGCTAATGTCATGTACACAACCATTGTTTATTTATATCTCTAATTACATTACACAGAGCTGTACAGAGAAAATAAAATCACTCACAACACTAACTGTCCCATTGGAGCTTCCAATCTAAATTCCCTAACAGACACACACACACTAGAGTCCATTCTGTCAAAAGTTAATTAACCGATCACTATGTCTGATCTCACAGTGTTTGCCACAGTCCAAAAACAAACTCCACACAGATATGGCCCTGTTTGGAATCAAACTCATGAACCTAGTTCTGTGATGCAACAATGCTAACCACTGACTGCTGACTGATAATATCAACATAACTCCACCTTTCCCTGTAATACTTTCTTCCTATATAATCTCTCCTCCATCCACTCCTGTAATCACATCTACCAACATTTGAATTTCCAAAGCGGGAAACAGTGATGTCTCCTCTGAAAGGGGTGTGTCCATGTCACATCAGGAGCATGTCTGTCACACATGGTTAATGCTCCTGAAGCACTAAGCTGCCCCCAACTTCCTACTCCTACTAAAAACATTGTGGACATGCCGCATGCCCTGGAGGCCTCCATGTTGAACGGGCGATGCCTTCCAACTTCCTGTGAGTCAAGATAGTTGGGAGGCATGTGTAATGCATTCTCCCAGTTCTACCTCATATGCAGACAGCAGGTAGGGAATGGGATGTCCCTGGTATCATCCATCATGCTCATTCTTTCAACTTTCCTCTATTGGTTTCTATACCCTCTATTGGTTTTGCTATCACTGTTGCCAGAGTCAAACTTTCTTATTCCCCAGAAATGTAGGCAATGTAATTATCAGTGTTTCACTACAGTTGTAACAACAAAGCTAATTATAATGCTATGCCTGGAAGCTCTAAATTCTGGCAATAGAGACTAGGAATTTTGCATTCAGTGCTCTACAAATACATAAAATACAGCACAATCATTTTGGACACACAACCTTGACAAACATACTGAATCACTATGGACATACAGTAGAGAGAACAATCAACATACAATGATCGATAATCATCTGCAGAGAGACAATATCGCACTTTGTAAGTCATTATTCTATCCATGCTTTATTAATAATCAGCTATTTATATAATGCTACTAATTCCGCATCGCTGTACAGAGAACTCACTCACATCAGTCCCTGCCCAATAGGAGCTTACAGTCTATATTCCCTAACACACACACAGAGACAGAGACTATGGTAAATTTGATAGTAGCCAATTAACCTACTAGTATGTTTTTGGAATGTGGGAGGAAATCTGAGCACCCGGAGGAAACCCAAACAAACACGGGGAGAACATACAAACTCCACGCAGATAAGGCCATGGTTGGAATCAAACTCATGACCCCAGAGCTGTGAGGCAGAAGTGCTAGCCACTAAGCCACCGTGCTGCCCAATGCAACATATTTGAATGTGGTTTCCAAATAATAATAATAATAATAATAATAACAATAATAATAATGTCCCATTTAGATACATTGCAATCAGCATTAGTTTAACCATGACCCATTAATAATAATAGCCCCTAATTTTGTTTGCATCCCACAAAGTCTCATTATTAATGTCCCCTTCATAAAATGTTTCAGTAGTAATAAACAATGAACATCTTTGGATATAAGTTCTCTGTATTATATTATTAAAACTAGAGATGAGCGCACTTGGATTTATGAAATCCGAGCCCACCCGAACGTTGCCGATCCGAGTCGGATCCGGGTATTGGCGCCAAATTCAAATCTGAAACTGAGGCTCTGACTCATAATCCCGTTGTTGGATCTCGCGATACTCGGATCCTATAAATTCCCCGCTAGTCGCCGCCATCTTCACTCGGGCATTGATCAGGGTAGAGGGAGGGTGTGTTAGGTGGTCCTCTGTCCTGTTATATCTCGTGCTGTTCAGTTCAGTGCTGTGCTCAGTCCAGTGGTGCTGTGTCCTGTGCTCTGTCCTTCTGAGGTCAGTGGTGCTGCTGGGTCCTGTGCTGTGTCCTGTTCAGTCCAGTGGTGCTGTGTCCTGTGCTCTGTGCTTCTAAGGGCATAGTTATTTCCCCATTATTCCCAAGTTTTTAAAAAATAAAAAAAAAGTTATATAAAAAAAAAAAAAAAAAAGTAATTATAACCAAATTTGCAAAACCAATCCAGCAGTATAAGTCCATTGGTACTGCAATATTACCAAGTTCACACATTCTGCAGTATCTTGTGCTACATATAATGGAGACCAAAAATTTGGAGGATAAAGTAGGGAAAGATCAAGACCCACTTCCTCCTAATGCTGAAGCTGCTGCCACTAGTCATGACATAGACGATGAAATGCCATCAACGTCGTCTGGCAAGCCCAATGCCCAATCTCCTAGTACAGGGCATGTAAAATCCAAAAAGCCCAAGTTCTCAAAAAATAGCAAAAAGAGAAACTTAAAATCATCTGAGGAGAAACGTAAAGTTGGCAATATGCCATTTACGACACGTAGTGGCAAGGAACGGCTTAGGCCCTGGCCCGTGTTCATGACTAGTGGTCCAACTTCACCCAAGGATCAAAGCCCTCCTCCCCCCCCTACAAAAAATTTAAGAGAGTTATGCTGTCAGCAACAACAACAAAACAGCAAAGAACTCTGCCTTCTAAACAGATGACATCACAAATCCCCAAGGCGAGTCCAAGGGTGTTGTTGGTTGTGAACCCTGACCTTCCCATCACTGTACAGGAAGAGGTGACTCCATCCAGCATTTGCAGCACGCCCTCTGCATATGCTGGAAGGATCACCCACAGTCCAGTTACAGATTTGGCTAATGAAGGTGTGAATGTTGTACACCGGGAGGATATTGATGTAGCTGGCGCTGAGGAGGATGTTGATGATTATGATGCAGACAGATACCAAATTGCCTTTCTCAATTTCTATTTATATTCTAGATTATATAACGGCTGAATAGTTTTCTGTTTTACTCCTAGTGGAGAGGGGATCTGATGCAGACAGATACCAAACTGCCTTTGTCCATTTCTTTGTATATTTGAATTTCTAGTTCTACAGTCTATGCAGGCTGCTTTATTTATATTCAACTACAAGTGTAGGGAGGGGGGGGGGGGGGGCACAGATAGCCACCAAAGTAACGTGGTCCATTTAATTACACTTTCTAGCTCCACAGTCTGTGCAGCCTGCTTTTTTTACCTTCAAAGTATTTATATTTACAAGCCTTGCAATCTAAATTAACTAGAGGTGGTGACATGGTAGAACTCCAAAAGGCAGTTTGGAAGCCCCTGTACAAACTGGCTCTATTTTTTAACTGCGGTGTCCCCCCTCCAGTGTGTACTCGGAAAGAGTTTTTAGTGCAGCTGGGAACCTGGTCAGTGAGTGGCGAAGGAGGTTGCTTCCTCACAACGTTGAAAAAATGATGTTTATAAAAATGAATAATCAATTCCTCAATGAAGTACAGCACTGCCCTCCAGACAGTACAGAGGGACCTGTGGTTATGGAGTTCAGCGGGGGACGAATTGATAATGTATGAGGAGGAGGAAGTACACACTGTAGGGGGAGAGGAATCAGAGGTTGAGGATGAGGACGACATCTTTCCTCAGTAGAGCCTGTTTAGTTTGTACAGGGAGAGATGAATTGTTTTATTGGTGTGGGGGCCCAAACAAACCAATCATTTCAGCCAAAGTTGTTTGGTAGGCCCTGTCGCTGAAATGATTGGTTTGTTAAAGTGTGCATGTCCTATTTCAACAACATAAGGGTGGGTGGGAGTTCCCAAGGACAATTCCATCTTGGAACTTTTTTTTTGCATAATATGACCAATCAACAGTCGTTTGCCATGTTCAAAAAGTAAAACCAAATTTAAACAAATTCAGGAAATTAAACCAAGAGTAAAATGCCCTGTCATAATTTAAAACAAGAGGTATTGACGTGCTCTAGAACTACTGTATTGTTGTTTATATTTTATAAACACTACACTTGAAAGCTTGAGTCTTTCAATGAAAAAGTAACTCTCCATTGCACGGATATTTGCAACAGGGACAATTTTAGGGTTAAGAACGTCAACTAATAACACTTCGACGCTGTCTGTCTTTATAAACACTACACGTGGAAGTTGGAGGAGGTATTGTGGCCCCGGCACCAAATTTACTACCGGGGCCACTCCACTGTGCAGTCCATATTTAGGTGTATCAGATATTAAACAACGATGACAGTTGATGCCCAATTTTTTAATCATATTGTTGGCGCTGTAAAAAATTGTGTTCCGGGCACACCACACTACGCAGTCCATACCCTTTTTTGGTGGAATTCTGATCCGTGGAGGGTTTTTTAATTATATTGTGGCCTCGGTACCAAATTGTGTACCGGGGTCACCACACTATGCAGTCAAGATAGATAGATGCGTATCATAGATAAAGTACATTCAGTGTTGTGGGGCAATTTGAAAAATATTCAAAATGCACTGACATTATCAAAAACAAGAGGTTTTCACACGCTGAAACTCCAACATGTATATGATGGAGAGGATGGAGGAGCAGCCGTATGTGCAGTGTAATGCAGACCTGTTGAAGGTTTTCTATATATATTTTATTATGGTGCCCAGTGCCCACTACTCTACGCAGTCCAGATACTATTTTTGGGTGTAATTCAGACCTGTTGAAGGTTTTCTATATATTATATTGTGGTGGCCAGTGGCCAGTCCTCTACGCAGTCCAGATACTATTTTTGGGTGTAATTCAGACCTGTTGAAGGTTTTCTATATATTTTTTATAGCAGTGCCCAGTGCCCACTACTCTACGCAGTACAGATACTATTTTTGGGTGTAATTCAGACCTGTTGAAGGTTTTCTATATATTTTTTATTGAGGTGCCCAGTGCCCACTACTCTACGCAGTCCATATACTATTTTTGGGTGTAATTCAGACCTGTTGAAGGTTTTCTATATATTTTTTATAGCAGTGCCCAGTGCCCACTACTCTACGCAGTCCAGATACTACTTTTGGGTGTAATTCAGACCTGTTGAAGGTTTTCTATATATTATATTGTGGTGGCCAGTGGCCAGTCCTCTACGCAGTCCAGATACTATTTTTGGGTGTAATGCAGACCTGTTGAAGGTTTTCTATATATTATATTGTGGTGGCCAGTGGCCAGTCCTCTACGCAGTCCAGATACTATTTTTGGGTGTAATTCAGACCAGTTGATGGGTTTTTAATTGTATTGTGGGGAACACTCCTCTACGGAGTCCAGAAAGATACCTCGTTGCAACGTTTTGTACTAAAAAAAAAAAATTATTGTGAGGTGTTAGGTGTTCAGAATAGCCTTTAAATTAGTGGAAATTATTGTTATTGAATGTTATTGAGGTTAATAATAGCGTAGGAGTGAAAATAAACTTGATTTTTACACTTTTTAGTTTTTTTTTAAAAAAAAAATCCGAATCCAAAACGTTTCGGCAGGTGTTTTGCAAAACAAATCCGAACCCAAAACATCGAGAAAATCCGGATCCAAAACACAAAACACGAGACCTCAAAAGTCGCCGGTGCACATCCCTAATTAAAACCCATTATTAAAAATAATACCCCCATGCTCACTATATCTCATTTCCACATTACATTAATTATGAGCAATGAACAAAAAAAAAAGCACCCCTTCTGAGCTCACCCCCGTCCCCCTTGCAATATTTTCCATTGCTAAATAAAAATATCTGACTTTTGGATACATTTTCATGCATTACTTCATACATGCCCAATTACTAAAAATAATGTACCTTTTGGAAACTTTCCACCCTTTCTTACATATATGCTGTATTTATGTGCCCCCTTATTAAAATCTGCTCCGTCTTTAGTAAATCCATGTAGTGAGGACATGCTGCTCCATATAGAGGAAGCTTCCGTAAAATGAAATCACAGATACCTCAATATAATTTCTTGTTGCGCAGTCACAGGCCACTCAGCTTCACAGCATTGGAGGCATTTGGGATGCCTACCAAGTAATTCCTAGAAATTATATCGCAATGTCGTTGCGAGCAGCATAAGGGCCGCTGACAGGCCGCATGCTGCCAACAGCAGAGCTACTATAGTCTACAGTGAATGACAATTATCTGGAGTTCATTAATGATAATCTATAATGTCATTTTTCACTAGAATTTTTCAGATTCACCTCATCTTGAACACCGATTTTCATCCAGTATATGGACGGGAATCCGTAACTTTTAGAATAATTTTACAATTGAAGCTGCAACGACAGGGTGCCATATATTTCTGTATTGTATCCTCAGAACAATAGTGCTGCATACATTTGAAAACATGATGTGCCCCATTAAGTGCCCGCAATCCATGCATAAATTATAATATATACCAACTTTACTAGCTTACTTGTTTCCCCACATTTATTAAAGATTAAAAAAAGAAATCCCCACTATTGATTACATCAACACTGTGCCAACCAACCATTGCCTCCATTAGATGGAGGAATGCACAGTGCCCCCAGAATTGGAACACAGATACCTGCACTGTAGCCCCAGAACTTCCCAACTAACACCAACACTGCGCCCCCAGTATTACCCCTTTTTTTTTTTTTAAATCAAGTAAATTTTGTATTGGTTTTGATACATACAAAAAAGAAAGTATACAAAAAAAAAAAACTACACAAAAGGAAAAAAAAAAAAAAAGGACAAAAGATAACATAAGTTAACCGTCAATAAAAGTTTGCAGTGGGATCGATACCAAGAAAATATAATTTTCTTGCGTACATAAGATAGACATATGGATGCAGATATAAGTTATAAACTGTATAAAAACGTACATAAGTACATACATCACCACTGATCGTAAAACATATGGAAGCAAAATTGGTAACATATAAGCCAAGCAAAATTCAGGTATTACATTAGCTGAAGTCAGAGCCCACCACACCTAATCTAGGTCTTGATATCATAGCAAAGAGACCAAATTTTGTGGTACTTGTGTTCCACCCATCTCTCAGTATAGGTGCATCTCTCATGATTCATAGTGTCATTTACCAGAGCCTTCCATTTAAAGAAATCTGGTTTTACATTTGCAAGCCAATTACATGCTATGATAACTTTTGCTTGGGTTATGGCTATAAAAACAAATTTGTAAAGAGGTACACTTAAGTTGTCTTCAAGTAATATACCGAATAGACATGGCTTAGGCGCCAAAGGGGGGCGGGGAAGTCCCCGGAACAACCTCACCAATACCTTAGTCCAGAAAGCATGTACCCCCTGACATTCCCATAACAGATGCCAAAAATCACATCTTGACAACCCACACTTAGAGCTCGGAGTGCCCTGTCTCCCTCCAATTGCAGCCAATGACATAGGAGTATGATATACCCTGTGCAGAATATAGAAATTAATTTGTTGGAAGCGGACACATGATGTGGCATCTTTTATACTTTTTAGGATGTGGCACCAATCCTCCTCTACAAGTATACCAACATTGGATTTTCAGTTAGCGTTAAGAGGTAACAAGCTATTACTAGCTTGATGGTAATTAAGTTCCATATACACCGATGAAATGACTCTACATCCTCCCATATTCTCTAGTAATGATCGGACTGGCGAAGTTAACAGTATGGGGGGTGTATTGCCTAATTTGCAAATAGCGAAGTAATGCCCTTTGAGGGATCTGAAAGTCTCTCTGAAATTGTTCAAAAGACTTAAACAGTCATGCTGTCACGGTCTCAGGCGATAGCAGGTCTTTACGACGCGAATCCTAGGATCTGCACAGTTTAGCGCTACACCAACAGGGAGTCTAACGAGCAGACGTGTTCACCAGGAACTTCCGCAAAGCAGTATGGTCTTAGCTGCGTCTGCTCGCAGGTCCCGGCCCCTGCCAGAGTACTGAGCGAGACCCTCTTGGGAAGTCAGGAGACCAGCAGATATTTGAATAGAGTGTCAGCTTTGCATACGAGTAGAGTAGCAGGTACTTGAATAGAGTGTCAGCTTTGCAGACAAGTAAAGTAGAATTGTCGGTACCTGAGTGGAGTGTCAGCTTTGCAGACGAATAGAGTAGCAGGTACTTGAATAGAGTGTCAGCTTTGCAGACGAGGAGAGTAGCCACATCTTAGGCACCCAAAGGCAACTGAGGAACAGGCACTGAGTGAATGGAGGAAGTTCCTTTTGTATTTGGAGCCAAAATTGCCTGGCCAATGAGGAGACAGCCATAGGTTTTATAAATCGCGGGTCTACCTCGGCGAGTGACACATGCTTCATAGAGGTGACCCACCGAGGACACTCCAAGGCGGCACCAAAAGCCGTCCCCACTCAATTCAGGTAGAGCAGCGTTATTGCCAGATCGGGTGTCTACGTCCAGCCCACTCCCACCAAGGATTTTGTGTGCCATATTCCAGACCCTAATTGCCTGGGCAATGATAGGTGCATCTGACCTAAGAGACCAGCCCATCAAAAGCAACTGCAATTGAGTAAACAGAGGCCCCGCCCGCTCACCAACAAAACCTGACAGGGCACTATTGCTACTCAACCATTCAAGCAAATGGGATAACTAAGCTGCCATAAAATATAGTTTAGGATTAGGTAGTGCCAGACCATCAGATTTAAATTTACATAGAGTACTTAGTTTTACCCTAGCCCTTTTCTTACCCCAAACAAAAGAAGAAAGTATGGAATTTATGAGCTGGAAAATTCTATTGGGAATATAGATGGGCGAATACTGCATTACATATAGATATTTAGATTGCACTATCATTTTAAAGATATTAATCCTTCCAGTCACTGTTAAAGGAAGGCGTTTCCAGGTATGGGATCTAAGCTTAAAATAATTAGTGATAGGGTCAACATTTAGTTTAACATAATCTGATGGTTTAGGAGAAATCCATATACCGAGGTACCTGAAACGGAACGTCCATTTAAGAAGATGACCGGATGAGGGCTGGGTAGGGAGAGTACAATGGACTGGGAAAATATTAGATTTGTCACAATTAATTTTAACCCCAGAATAATGCCCAAAATTATCAACTGTCTCCAAGAGGTTATTGAGAGACCTATCCACCTCTGACAGAAACAGCAGCATATCGTCCGCATACAAGGCAATAGTATCTGTAACTCCACCAGCATAAAGGCCCCATATACCCGGATGGGAGCGAATAAGACAAGCCAATGGCAATAGCAAATAATGCCAGGGATAAAGGGCAGCCCTGACGAATACCACTACATAAACCAAAAATATTTTTGCAACTTGGAATTTATATTATTTTTCTCAGGAGAGCCAACTTTCTTTTTGTGTAACATATTTGAATAAATGATCTTACAGTCCTAATTTCATCTACAGCACCACTCTGCAAACGCTTTCACTAGCTTTCCATTTCCTCAAGCATTCAATTCAAACAGAAAATCCTCACCAACGTCTCCCTTCCATACAACTCTGACCTTTTCACAAAATACACCCTGGCTCGATCCCTTTTTGCCTCTGACTTGCGCCTCTCTTTTGATAACCACTTCTCACCCCCGCCTCCAAGACTTCTCCCTGCTGCTCCCTATTTATGGAACTTCCAGCCCTACTAGACTAGCCCCCCGACCATGCTTAAAACCCACTATAACCTATAGCTTGACTTCTTTCCATCTGTGTACTTTACTTGCCACATCCAAAATGGCCCATTTTTTCCGATTGTCTCAGCCTTGGCTCCTCCCACTAGATTGTAAGCTCTCACAAGCAGGGCTGTCTCTGTTTTGTGTCTGCCCCTGCTTTGTCTACCTTGTTTGTAATTTACTATGTTTTTATGAATAAGTATAACGCCTTACAAAGTATAGCGCCTTACAAATGAACAATGATAAATAGACAGCATGATCTCTCATATGCTGTACAGGTGAAATGCTACTAATGCCGAGTACGATGTGTAGTACACATATTAGAGTAGTATACTCATTTGTGTAGTCAATGTTATTTGTAGATAAATTTAGTTGTGTATTACAAGTAAAAGGTCTGCAAAGATCAATTATCATACAGCAACCGACTTTTGTAATAAACAGGGCACTAATATGGACATTCACTTAGCAAAAAAATGCTTTTTTTCAATTAGTATTACTGTTGGTAATGCATCTATCAGAGTAGAGGGGGAAGTGAGAATACCTTTATTTGTTTATGTTTGGAGCAGTGTACAGTTGTTAGTCTAGTTTGCAAACAACACATTATTACTGCATTTAATGTTCTTCTAGAGGGCAATGCAGTTTTACCCAAGTTACAGAGTTGTAAGGAGGTAATCTAGTCTGTAGAAGTTTAATGCAGAACTGTGATACACACAGCACAACCGAAATCTTGTGAAACAGCTGATCTGACTTCTATAAACATAGTTCAGAGACTGCTTTAGATTGTGTGCTTGTACATTTACACAAATCCCCCACAACTCATGCTATACAATGTTTCCTACTTGGATAAAAGTTGTCTCCTGAGTGGCCTTAATTCCCATTTGTCTGCATTCAGCAAGAAATTTGCATGTTTCACCTGTTACATTTCTCAAATAGTAATTTGGATTAAGAAGATAGTAGAAGCTGTCAGTTATAAACTGGGCTGGCTAGAAGACTACAAACCATATACGAAGATGTAGAATTCAAAAGTCCATATCTATATTATTCAGCTCACTCTGGAAAATATGCTTCACTGCGTTCTTTTATATATGAGGCCCAAATCACATTCTATGCTGTGCAGTCCTGCACACATTATTGTGTGTCACTGAAATGCAAAACAATGTGCGCTCATTTCAAGATTTACATTTTGAGGTAGCTAACATAATCAAAGTGCTTTAAATTTCAACAGTCAACAAATATAATCATTACATAACTGCTTTGTAGCGATTGCAACTTTCTCCCGGAAATATTAAATCAATGCCTATTTTCTTACATATGGTCTATTTTTTATTGTTATTCATTATTATTAAGCTATAACTACTCTTATACCCAAGAACATTAATAATCTCAAGCAAACACAAAACTTTGCTAATATACTATAGTAAAAACAAACCCAATATATGTTCAACATGAAATTAAAAATCAGCTGATTAATACCGTATTTCCTATTACAAATACACAACAGTGAGTGCAAAATGATTTAAAAATGTTTTTCATATTCCTTAAGATTTTGTTTTTATCTGTGCCTAAGCATTGGAATATCTTAATTGTTTTGTGCACATAAAATAAAGTTCTCCTTGATGTATTTACAACTGAAAACGTATTAATTATAGCTGAAGAGACAAGACATTGACCATACTATTAAAATAAAGACTCACATCTTATTCCAGAAAATCCCGATAGTAAATATACTCTTTCCAGTCATCACACGTAACCCTTTATTATATAGCATTTTGTAATACGATGGTTGTGCTTAAAAAACAAAACAAAACATAGTACGCCTTAGTAAATATACCTTAAACTTACCAAAACTCAAAATAACTTTCAAGGGCCAGGTCTCTAAAGGTTCATTATTATTATTATAAAAACAACTGAAGTAGGGCAATACAGCATACTACAAAGTATTTGGAAAGAAAATAGTACTATCAGCAGAAGCAGCGTTAGGTCCAAAAAAATATCGAACATACAGTGAGTAAGACGACCTAAAACTATATTGCCCATGCAACGTCTCCTTGTACTATAAATCATCACTCACCTGATTGTAATCTATAGAGAGCACATACCCCTGGTAAACGCGATTCACTGAGTTATGTCCCTATGTGGTTTTATCTCTTTTCTCTATAGTTACATCATAGTGAGAGCTCTGATCCTTCCTTATAATATCACATCCCGGTCTATCTCCAGACCAAAAAACTTTACAGGAAAAAAGTTCAGCCTCCCATCCCTGTCACGTGATCTCCCTCCAACCAGCGTCACGTGGTGCTTGCGACGCACTATTCATTACACTCGCGCTTTATTTTTTCCCGATTAAATATGTGAGAAACCAATGTTCACCTCACGGTTTTACTGACAATTTACACGTACAAGGGAAACACAGTTAAATATAAGCTGCTAGAATGTATAGCCATAACGCACAGTTGCCCACTTGAGTTGCCCATGTCAGTAAAAACTCACAAACAATACGTTATTGCAAACGCTGTGCTGTAAAGTGAAACGACACTACGTATTTTGCATATAAGGACTAATTGAACTCAAAGACGGTGTAACTGTTGGGCCACGCCCGGCCTTCGTTAACATGTCCGCTCACATCACAAATAAACGTTCTTGTGTTTACATCACAACAAAATGGCCGCCGTGCGAGGAGACCAAGGGCGCATGCGTGCAGGTTATTAATGTTTAGCGCATGGACGCCGTGACACTGACGTAACAACTCGATAAACATGGCGGCAGGAGCAGTAGCTCTCGGTGAAGGCATTAGAAAGCGCATAACAACGCCCAGCAAAGCCCCATTGTCCGAATTTCGCGATGGCACTAAGGTAAGTAAATCTGCCATTCGGAGCTGCACCGTTTATAGTCAATAGACCTGTTGCCGCAGAGTTAGCGGTATCACGTCGCGTATGGCTGAGAGCAAGACAGGTATCAGGCTGTGGGGACTAATAGATGTTGCTCTGGTAACCCCATGCTATTCACCCTTTCCTGCTGTGGTTGCTGAAGCTCCCAGGAGAGGAACAGAGTGGTACCATCCTATCAGCTCACACTAAGATACTCTGGTGCCATGGGTATGGCGAAATCAGAATATTCTATAACCAGAGTTTACCGATTTCCTGGTAAAAATATGTACTTAAAACGTCGTGTTACGTAATTAAAATGATAAATTTAATAGGAAACACTACATATAATCCTTGCACCCACTCCTTGTGCTTCATTAGTTAAATATGTTTGTAGTGTTCACTGGAACAGGGTCCTACTAAACCTAGACTATCCATGACAAACCTGGGGTCATGGGCAACCCTAGCTCTGTCATTTTTAAATGGTAAATAAAGTGCTACTGCCATGTTCCCTAAAGTTTGCTCCAGCTTTGCAAAGGTCCACTTTATACTTTGTTTTAGTGAAACTGTTATAGAAACCTCTTCCTATGTCTATTCTGTTAATTTGGGTGCATGTATAAGAAGTCTGATTTATGGGAAAAAATAGCACTGCAAAATAAAAGATTTTTAGAGTGGGGAAACAGGGATCTTGGACAATGCGTTTGAGCAGTAAACTGAATCGTTCCATTACTAGACACTGGTCCTGCCAGAGGCATTTGCACAGTCATTCCTACTGATGCTGGCAGCCTCTCATGCAGTGAATGTTAAAGGAGTTTCAGTTCATTAAATTTAAAGGACAATTTCAGTAGGTCCAGTTGCTAGAGGGGATGGATGAGAGATGAGGCCCCACTATTCATGTAGGGGGTGGGGGGGGCATGATGAAAATATTTCAACTGGAGTTGTCCTTTAAGTGAACCCTAGTTGTTGAGTTGTTGGAAAGGCTAACAACATCAGCAACACATTGGTGCCAAAACTGCAGCTACATGGTAGGACAATAAAGGATGCTTAACAATAACCTTTAGTATCCTACCATGCTTGGGTGAGAATTTTAGTTTACATGATATACTGAGTATGGGGATGGTAACTGCCCAGATTTCTTGGGGAAATAGCCACAACTAATGTGTGCCTGCTTCACTATTAAATACACAAATAGATCTTGGAGAAATTGTGCCATACCTCTAGCTATCAAAGTTTAACAAAGACAACTATATTTAATTAAATATATTGTAGAATGAGAAATTGTACTCCAGCATTCCTGTCTACCACAACAGTCCTTGCTAATCAGAATATCCATATACATTGGTCATCACATATTACTGTATGTCTGTCCCAAATCCTGGGTCACTAAATTTGAAATCAATAAATAACCTGCATTGATAACAACATTGCATGCTGTATTAGTTTTTTATTTATATTTTTATCATGTCCATCAATTTTAAAAATGTCCATGGTCATTTCCATTGTACAATTTTCTTTAGGCACTGTGCACATGGGCATTAATTTAGTCTCCCCTCATTTGACAGGTAAATGCATGATATAGCAGATTATTGCACTGGCATCTCTTCATAGAGATCAGGGATCTCTGTGAGCATCTTTCACTCTTATGCTTACCTGTAGAAAAGAGGAGAGATGAAAGTAACACCTATGTGCAGAGGCTCTTACACTATGCATGTGTATCAGAATACTATCTAGTTTGAGAGGACAGCATGGGCAGCACGGTGGCTAAGTGGTTGGCACTTCTGCCTTACAGCACTGGGGTCATGAGTTCAATTCCCGACCATGGCCTTATCTGTGAGGAGTTTGTATGTTCTCCCTGTGTTTGTGTGGGTTTCCTCCGGGTGCTCCGGTTTCCTCCCACACTCCAAAAACATACTGGTAGGTTAATTGGCTGCTATCAAATTGACCCTAGTCTGTTAGGGAATTTAGACTGTAAGCTCCAATGGGGCAGGGACTGATGCTGTTGAATTAGTGGCGCTATATAAAAAAAAGGTAATAATAATAATGAATTCCAAATCCCTTAAGTCAGTGTAAAACACTTTACTTATTTGTTTTTGTAGACCTTGCAAGTCTTACCATAATGTAAGAAGGTTTTTTTTTTTTCCTTTAAGTATGTATATTACTAATAATAGCCTGACCGTTTCATGCAAGAGTGAATTGGTTAGAAATTAGTGGCTTCCTTTTATTCTTGATTGGTCTTTTTTGCGTCATTAAGAGCAGTAATTTTGTGCTCCGAAAGTGTCATACAAACAAAGTCACACTTCTCTTTTCTACAGGCCACATTTCACTATCGGACATTATTATGCGATGACAGGCGAACAGTGGTCGATGACAGTTCGGAGAGAGAAAAACCTATGGAGTTGATTATTGGCAAGAAGTTCAAATTGCCTGTGTGGGAGATTATTATCCGTAGCATGAGAGAAGGCGAAGTTGCAGAATTTCTGTGCGACACTCCGGTATGGATAATAAAAACAACAATAATAGGAAATGAGAAAATATAAGGTCAAGAATTTGCCCAGACATATTCATCGGTAAAGCAGGTTTTTTTTTTTGGTTTTGTTACTGCAGTCTGTTTATTTTCTAGTAATGCAAAAGTTATGAAATACTTTATACAGATTTAGTGAAACTTGCCTTACCATCAATGCAGCTGATTTTTTGGGGGGGGCAATTTAAGGCTAAGTCTTGGTACTTTTTTTGTGTTTGAAAATAAAGCAGGCTTTTATCTGATTGTTCACGTTGTATTATTTGCTTGAACCCGGGGAACGGGTTCTTTACATCAAATGTTGATGGCATAAATATTAGCTTTAACACTTAACCTGTCATGTTTACGTCCGGTGAATAAACAAGCAGCAGCAAATGTTAGCAACGTTTCTATTGTGCATTAAGGTCATTGAATGTATTGCATTCTCACCTATGAAAATGCCTATTGCCTTTCCAGCATGTCGTTGAATACCCACAAGTGTCACGTAGTTTGCGTCAAATTGCAGCTGGACAAGACCCTCGTGAAGGCCAGAGACATTGTTGTGGAGGAATCGCCCAGCTTCATGACCATTCTCTCGGGTATCCAGACCTAGATGCTTTGCAAAAAGACCCTCAACCCTTGATATTTGTCATCACTATTGTAAAGGTAATGCACTTATTAATTCAAGTAAGTTTTAGTGGCATAAAAAAATCAATAGTTTAAGCCCTAATAACATATTGCTTTTCCTTGTTTTTGGAGATGCATTTTCTTAAAAAAAAAAACAAAAAAAAAAAAACCCTACAAGAAGTGTTTCTGCTCTGGAACTAGACAACAAATGTAGAGTTGCAGGTGGTTGTAGTTGGACGTTGTTATGGAAACCCAGCTGTTAGTGGATATGGCAGATTCTTACTAATTCTCTTCATGAAACATAAAGTAGTTTTACTTATTCATACTTTATGCATCAATATTTTTTGCTCCTCTGTCACTGGCATTATTCCACTACTTTATCTTTTTTTTTTTTTTTTTAATAATATCCAATGAAACATTTTAACTCCTTTTAATGTAGCTCACCTACCCATTTAAACATGTCAGAATAAATAAGTTATGGTTGTTGTGGCTGTAGTTTCTTCTGTATCCACCTCTTACATGTGTAGTTCACGGGAGCAGGAGTATTGTCAATGTCCACCTGGAAAATCATTCTCAGTTTAGAGCATTGGCACTTGATCTGATCCGGTGATTTCTTGGCACCCCCCTCAGATCATTTACATTGTCAAAATAGTACCATATATGAAACAGGAAGGGCACATTTTCTCAATAATATGTATGTATATTATTATGCAGTGCATTTAGTTGTTACTCCGTCTTGGGGGGGGGGGGGGGATTCAGTTCTCCAAATATCCGCACAAGGTGCCTGTGGAACGGCCGTGAGACCTTTAGCGTAGATTTTTATTCTAGTGCAGTAACACTTTTTGCTCGCGCCCATACAGGTGTGAGCAAAAATGAGCATTACTTTTTATTGTATTAATGATTAAAAAAAAAAATCACATCCGCAACGTTCTTAGGAACATCGCAGACAATTGAACACCCTCCCTTCGTGTTAGGTTTCTGTTTTTTTCAAACTTGCGTGACGCATTACTTAAATTCTTTATTTTCTACACAAGTCTGTACAGTCTGCTGACACCTTTTCCAAAGTAGCACACACATTAAAGGAGATGGCCAAAGTTGTTGTTTTTTTCTCTAAATCCTCCTAAATAGTATCTGTGCTAAGTTAGTTGTGACATCCTGATACGTGTGGTACTGAGTGTCAGTGCTCGATATCTGGTTAATGCTATAGTGTAGGTACTAAGCTAATGCTGACAGGTCAGAATTCAAGGGTAGCCAGCTCTCTCTTTCAGATGGAGAGGTTGTAAGACAGAGGCTGGTGTGTGTATATGTTGCCATTCATCTGTGCCCTCCTCTTGCATGCAAGAGCTACTGTGCTGGGTAACAGGTTGAGTGATAAGCCTACTTTGGCAAAATGGAGGCAGAGTGGACCACAGACAGGGTGGTGGTGGTGAAGGTGAAGAAAAAGATAATGGAGAGGGGATATAGAATAATGGTGCATACAGAAACAATATTATACATTCTTATATTCCACACAAGTGTGTCAATATTTTGGATCAAAATGACCGTGTCTATACACCCTTACAAACTTTTGCATCCAATAAATATGCTTTTAAACTTCTCCATTTGCCCATTTAGCGAAAAATAATAGCATGCGCTCTGTTTTTGGAAGTGCTTGTAGTTATGTTTCAAATTATTAAACTTACCAAAGTGTTCCATAAAGAAACAACCAGCACTGACTTGCAAAATAAACCATACTTTATTCTACAATGGAAGCTGCTGCTGGGGAAGAGAGGATATTTAAGGTGGGAATGGCCCTGCTAATGAGAACTTACAATCTAGTGGGGGAAGGCTACAGTTGAAGCACAAGGAGTGAGTTTGGCTGAGTGGAGATTGGGACTGCTGTGAGGGTGCATTACTGTAGGTAGTATAGGTGGGAGTAGGGTAAGTTCTAATAAAGAGATGGGGGTTTTTGGAGTGTATAAACTATTTTAGTCTGTGGTAGAGCATTCCATACGCGAGTAGCAGCACCACAGAGCTAAGGTCTAGATACCAGGGATAGTATTTCCAGATGTATGAAGGGGTGGTGTTGAGAGCTTGTGTGAGCAAGAGGGATGTTGAGTGGCATGGAGGGGAATTTTGTAGCAAGTGATGGTATTCTTTGGCTAAACTTTTTACCAAAATTACATCTGAAAGGTATAATGCAGTAATAACAAGTGTGAATTTAACCTCTCTGAGGAAGAAAAAAATAAAATAAGGAAATCATTCCTGTTTATGACAGAATTCTGCAACTTGGCCAACCTGCGTGAAATACTCCTTTCTACATCTTTCTTCCAGTTGCAGTGGTGGCTATATTGGTAGCTGCAGATTATCTCTCTATAAAAGAAAAATCCCAAAACTTCCTGAAGTGGTGCCTTTAATGTCTGAGTGGAATTATCTCGGGCCTCGTAACAAAGTGTCATTAAACTCATGTATTTCTAATACCATTACTACGCCTGACACTAGAACCATTTTATTTCCAATGTCACCATGCCCACTTACATTTTTCTCCACTGTTGAGAGAGCCTACTGTGACTTGCAATGACCTCAAAATACTGGATTCAACGTTAAATGCAATGTCAGTGGGTAATTGGCCTCGGTGATGGGGTTTTATCAACAATAACACAACCACAAATAGAAAAACACTCAAAACATCACCAATAGTTCTTGATAAGAGAGGAGAAACATTCTTCTAAACCATGTGTCCACCCCATTTACTATGTACTTATGTGTTGTTTTGCCCTTCTAGGTACAGGAGCCAGGATCATACAGGCAGGATGCTTGGGCCATGTCAGATGAAGAGAAACTAGAAGCTGTGCCTCTTCTCCACCAAGAAGGAAATCACTTGTACAAGGAAGATAAGACTATTGAAGCAGCTGCCAAATATTATGAGGCCATTGCCTGCCTTAAATCCCTGCAGATGAAGGTACACAGCACTATTACTGTTAACATTTCTTGCTACTATGAGGTGAGGACATGTACACAATCTTTAGTTGACAATACTTTTTATCATTCATGTCTAAAAAATCTACTTTTCTTTGTATTTGCCAGTATTTCAATACTGGTTGGTATCATGAAATATGCCTCCAACACAAGTTTGTTTCATTTGATTGTATCATGATCCCATCAATGTACAGTGAGTGCTGTGTAATAAGTAAATTAAAAAAAATCAGAGGACAAAGCTAAATGTAAATATGTATATATTCACTAGAGAAAATGTGCCTTCTTAACATGTATGCAATTGAAGTAGGACAAAAAACATATCTATACCCAGCTGTTGGCCAGTACTCTTTAAATATACAATTTTCATAAATTCTCCTCAAGAACACTGTACACATGAGGATAGTCTTATTTAAAAATAAAAGCTCAATTTTTTTTTCCCCCATGATTACCACCATAAGTTATGTTTTCTGTAATATAGAGAACAAATATATTTCTGCTTTTTTTACCTACTTAGGAGCAGCCTGGATCACCTGACTGGATTGGTCTAGATATGAAGATCACACCATTACTTCTCAATTATTGTCAGTGCAAATTGCTGGAGGGTGACTATTACCCAGTTTTGGAGCATTGCTCATCAATATTAAACAAGTATTCAGGTGTGTATCTCCTACCAAATTAGGGGTGGACTTACCCATTATGGCCTATGTGGTAAATAGGGAAGTGATTGCTACTCATATGGACCCATTTCTGAAGAAGGGATTCTAATTGAGCAGACTTCTCTGGTCAAAGTCTTTAGGCTGTAATTGGGGAAGGGATGTGGCTTCGCTAAATGAGGTGAGGCTTAGGAGAAAGCACGTCTTAAACTTGTTAGTTATAAAATTATTGTATACATTATGTTAAGCACTTTATTACAGGTTTTTCCACTAAACAGAACCAATGGGCCAATAGGAGTAGTTTAATGTATTTATATCTTTGACTAGAATTTGTAAGATAAAGGGCCAGTGCACCTCACACAAATACCTTTTTGTATGGGTTCTGTGAATCCTATTAATAAAAATTAGCTATTTTCTAGCATTTAAAAATGCAGTAGAGGGCAGCAGCAACTAATACTGTCTCATTGAGCATATAGGCAAGTGTAGTCTAGAAAGCAAAACAGTGCTAGTTATTTTACTTTTGCCTATATAGCACTGTTGCAAACAAGGTAATGAAGTGAGGGTGGGGGGGGTGCTGCCCACACAATGATTTATGCATAGCAACCTAAACGCAGCAGGAGACCAGACAGTGCTGTATCTTTAGATCTATTCAGTCTAACAAAACATGTCCTTTAAAGAGTACCTCAAGGTTTCAGCCTCTCTCTCATCTGCAGATAACGTAAAAGCATTGTTTAAACGCGGACGTGCTCATGCTGCAGTTTGGAATGCAGTGGAAGCAGAGAAGGATTTTTCCCGTGCCGCTGCACTGGACCCATCCCTTGCACCCCTTGTTGCTAAAGAGCTGAAGCATTTAGAGGAGCGTTTGCATGAAAAAGAACGTGAGGACAAAGCAAGATTTCGAGGCATATTCAAATAAGGTGCCTCCAGGATTCTCATCTATGTAGGTCAATGCTCCATTTCGTCAGGAAGAAATTTTCCTTGAACTTGGCACAATTGTGGCCTCCAAGCCATTTCATCTGCTGAGTCATGTGTTATGGTAATCATCTTCCTTACAGACACAAATGAAAATCTAATGTGGGTCAGTGGCGATGTCTAAAGACACCAATTACAGTGCATTATGAGGACACAACTGAGCAACTATCAAAAAAATGGCTGCTAGTCCAGACTACAGAGGAAAGCAGTGCATTATCATGTATTCTATTTTACATAGTATTTATAAACCATGTTACAATACCAGCCTATCAAAGCAATTCCATTTGTTCTTTATGCAAATAGTCAGCCCAAGACCATTTTATTTGTTCAAGCTTGACACAGTCAGCAAGAGTAACATTTTATTTGTTTATATATATATCTATAAAAAAGAAAATGGAAAGTGTTTCACAAAATTCAGACCCAAAAGATCACGTACGTGCGTTGCGTTCTGTTTCGGCAAGGCACTCTCTCACAAGAGCCCTGGCATGAATTATACCTGCAACAGTGAAAGTGAAGATTTAGAACAGTTATTGTCATACATATCTTGTCATATGGTATCCACAGAGAGCTACATTACAATTTACTAAACATTCCCCTTTCTACAAGAAGGGCAATCATCCTTTACCCTCACCTCTTTTTAATCTTTCCATTGCACTTTTGCTCCCTGCATAAGTGGGTCTGATCTCTCTCCCCATCTCTTCAATCACAGACAACAGGTCGCTGTATGTCCCCTGGGAGACTGCTTGTGACACAGCTGGCTTCACTCCCTGTTCAAATAAATTAAATATTACATTTTACCCAGTCTGACAACTCCATCTTGTCATGCTACAGTAACATCCCAGTATTTGTATATTTATAGCATTGCATGCATATCTATCTAAATAAACAAAAAAATAACTGCCTGCAATTGTATTATTATTACTGCATGAAACATCGATATTCAACCGATTATACATCCTCAAACATATAGGGGCAGATTCAATTAGCCGTTTATATGGTAAAATGTACAGCTCACTTTTGATCACGTCTATAGGGTGCGAAAAAAAGTAAGTGATCCTTTCACTTAAACAAAAACTATACTGTCGAGGCCAGGCCACTACGTTGCGTTTCTTGTTTTTTTTTTAATTTGATCTGCCCCATACTATGGATGTTTGGATAATGGATATTTGATAACATTAACAATCAAAACATATTTCTTATCAAAGGGTTCACACATATTTCTGCATTTCATTGTTTGTCCATATTGAAAGTTAAAAAAAAAAAATTTTTCCCCCAAAATGGTGCTACCTGAATGAGTTTGGAAGTTACGCCCATTGCCACTATAGTTTTTTTTTTTGTTTTTTTTAAATCACACTCCCTGCCTGGGTCTATTCTTAATTCAGTGTTACTGTTGCTCTTACATCTATATATATCACAGATCTTCACTCTATACTTGGTCACCTCAACTTGCCTATATCATTAGATATCATTTGTTTATTGTATTTTATGACCTTGTCGATTGTCATGACTTTTTGTGACGAACCTCAAAAATAAACTCTTAAAAAAAATACCACTTGCATATATGAAAAGGAAAAATTGTTCCGTGAGATTTCTGCAGAATTTATATTGAACTCAAAAAAGCAGGGAAGGGGTTTTTTTTTTTACGAGCGACAGGTTCTTTCCATCTAATGAACAAGTTGCATCAGAACTTTTATTTATAAAGTGCTGACATATTACATAGTGCTGTACATTTAGTGGATGCACATTAAAACTTACCCAGCATTTATCACTTCTACACATTATTCAGCGCTACTGAGCAAATAATGTTTATTAAGGCCAGAGGTACTGACATCCCCCCTTTGACAAGCTCCAGGGATGTCATCAGAGCCCATCAGTAATGTGTGGAAGTTTAACAGAACAGAATCTGATTGAGGATTCGGGAGATAGGGCCCCATCCATAGTGTAGAAAGGAAGGAGTATACAGAATAAGGTATCTTTCAACAGTCATTTTTGTTGTTATGGTCATCATAATTTAAACCATATAATCCAAGAACTTTCATGACGGTAAGTTTACTTTGTAAGTAATGTGACAATGCATTTTTCTTTAGGCTCATTTACAGTTTATTACATTCCATTTTGAAAAATTGAAAAACAAATCTAAGTCCTCTGTATATGGGTACTGCAATATTTTCTCACCGGTATGAAGCCCATAGACGGTGGTCCAAAGTCACTGAAGATGGGTCGAAAAGAGGTTACAGACACGGCTCCTGATGGAGATGAAACCGCAGCTCCAGGCACTGCAAACCACATCAGATGAGGGGATGAGATGCTTATGGTTGCACACAACTATCAATCCACAGTATAAACATTGCAAGCCCACAGGGTGTACATATTCAGGAATGCACAAATACAATGAAAATGTTGGCATTCAAAGATGTAGATGAAAAAAAGATTTGTGACAAAAAGGTAAAATATATTACTATAACATCAATAAATAGGTAAAGAACAACACAATGTAAACACCATATAAATTTGCAAGTGGTAAACATGTAACAAGTATTTAGATCATTCCACTTCTATAGAATAACATGAGAAAACAGTCTAGAAAAAGGCAACCATTTTAATATTAGAGAAAGTGGTATATGGGCTTTCCACTAACTCCAGCACAAAAAGCATTCTACATAGGGAGTGTAAAACTGCAACATTGTGTGCTCTAGCATCTAATAGTTTTGGCCTAGATACCTGTTAAGAGTACATTTATACACTGATCAGCCAGAACATTAAATCCACATGCCTAATATTGTGTAGGCCCCCCTCGTACAGGCAAAACGGCTCTGACGTGTTAAGGCATGGACTCCACAAGATCGCTGAAGGAGTTCTGTGTTATCTGGCACCAAGACGTTAGCAGCTGATCCTTTACGTCTTGTAAAGTTGAGTTCCTCAAACCATTCCTAAACAACTTTTGCAGTGTGACAGGACTAATTAAACCTGCTAAAAGAGGCCACTGCCGTCAGGGAATACTGTTGCCATGAAGAGATGTACTTCTTACTTTGACACATCCTACCTACTTAAAAATACATTTACATGAATGCCAAGACCCAAGGTTTCCCAGCAGAACATTAGCCAGAGCCTCACACTGCCTCTACAGTCTTGCCTTCTCCCATTAGTGCACCCTGGTGCCATCTCTTCCCCAGCTAAACGATGCACATGCACCTGGCCATCCACATGATAAAAGAAACCGTGATTCATCAGACCAGGCCACCTTCTACCATTGCTCTATGGTCCAATTCTGGCGTTCACAGTGGTGGACAGGGGTCAATATGGGCACTCTGACCAGTCTGCGGCTACACAGCAACTGCGATGCACTGTGTGTTCTGACACCTTTCTATCGTACAACAAAGAAGTTCCTACAGAGCTCAACTATCAAGTGCAGCCCAAATAAATCTTAAACCACACACCAGTTTAACACACATAAGAAAAACATTTCTTTATCACCTTTCTATATAGCCAGCATAAACTTTTTCAGCAATTTGTGCTGCAGTAGCTCTTCTGTGGGATTGGACCACACAGGCTAGCCTTTGCTCCTCACACGCATCGATGATTCTTGGGCGCCCATGCCCCTTTCTTCAGTTGGCCTTCCTTGGACCACTTTTGGTATGTACTAACCAATATATATCCCACAATAGCTGCCATTTTGGAGATGCTATAACACAGTTGTCTAGCCATCACAATTCAGCCCTTGTCAAAATCACTCAGATGCTTATGCTTGCCCATTTTTCCTGCTTCTACCTAATCAACTTCAAGAACTAACTGTTCAATTGCTGCATAATATATCCCACCCCTTGTAACAAGATAATCAATGATATCCACTTCACTTGTTAGTGGTTTTAGTGTTGTGGCTGATCAATGCATAGGCAGATGACAACCTCTAAGGATGACATCTGTTCCATACAGTCAAACCTGTGTTGCTCTTCCATAAAGCTCAGGTGGTGCACAAATGCTCGCAATCTACTACTTGTGACAACATACTGGGCAACACATGAAAACTAGTACAAAAGTAAATTGCCCATAGCCACCAGAATCTCATTCTTCTAGTGCAGTTTATGAAATTAAACACCTTATCGATTGTTCTGTGTAACACCTTTATCTTATGCACTAGTTTTCATAGCCGTTACCCAGTCTATTGTACAGACTGTAGTTTAAATCATGAAAAATAGTGCATTACACATTCTAAAGTTTTAAACGCTGTTAAAATTTTAGAGCACAAAGGTGGGAGCATGCTTTTATAAATAAACTTTGTTACTTGAAGAGTTACTAATTTATGTACACCAACTGTGTAGCACATACCACACATGCAGGCACTACCTTGTAGTAGACACGTGTCTATACATATACACATAACCACACAGGCTGAACACCAAGCACAGGTTCATAGTTACCGGGGGTGACAGGGTTCCCTGGGGCGCTGCTGCTCACGGATGGTGCAGGTGCGATGGGCTTATAAGACATGCTGCTTCCCGGTAGCTGCTGATTTGGGCTCTTTGCAGGGGCTCGCTGATTGGCTGCTGTCAGTATCTGGAGCTGCACTCGTCCTGGTTGGCTGCTTCTTCTTCCCGGCTCAGGCAGTCCACTGGGTCCGTAGGTTTACTGGTCTCCCAGAATGCCCCGCGTCGTGCTCTCTCCCTACTGTACGATTTTTAACTGACCTCCCACTAGCCCTCAGACAGACTACCTATCACTCAGAGCAGATGACCGCTTACAGTCGCCCCTCTCTCTCAATATCACCGCCTTCCTTGCCGCTTTCCCGTTTACAAAAAAACAGCTACCCCCAACATTCACCGTTTCCCGGTACAGATGGTAATGGCGCCGGACCGCTCTCAACCTCCTCACCTCAACTCACCCGGCTCCAGCGGCCCCTACGCATTTTTTTAACGTCATCACGCAGTAAGCCGGCCCGGACAACCACGCCCCTAGTAAATTCGGGTCGCGGTGATAGCCACGCCTACCCCTGAGAGAAGATAGTGACCTCTGTAATGTTATGTCTGCTGTCTTGTACGTACATGTTGATAATCAGTGAGAGTTGTGATAGTCTTGTCTGGATGATCCTCTCACCGATCTAAATTGTATGCTTTTCTCACTTTCACATGACACCTTATTCCCTGAGGCGTAGTCCTGTGTGGATACATTCTTCTACGGGTTTTCAAAAGTGTCTATCTGGGTCCTGTATGTATGGTTGTATCCACTATGTATATTGGTACGTTTCATACCTGCCATGCAGACTAAAATTAGTCAGAATCTGGTTACTCACCTTAATTTTTCCAAAACTGGGACCGAATTAGACTAGAATGAAGAATTTTCCGACCGATGTGTTATCTCAAACAATTGAACTTACCACTGAAAGTCCGATCAGTCTGACAATGTGTACGCACTGACACGATTTACCGTATTTCCAGGGACGGGTCACGTGATGCGGCCGCCTGTGCGCCCCCGGGCTGAACATTGCCAGCCCGCGCCTGCGTATTTCCCCATGTATAAGACTCACCTTTTTCCCCAAAATTTTACGAGAGAGGAGTCCCCGCATGAACAGATCAGCGCTTGCCAGTTTTAGGTAAAAAGACCATCAGGTCCTTCAGGCGCCTCCCAGTCTCAGCTGACCGCCGATAATTGAGCCCAGCGTGTAGTATGGTATGTACAGTGCTGTGCAGTAGCGCTGCCTTCCTGTAACTGAATGTGGGACTTTATTGTAATCTCTGCTCCTCTAGACCTGATGTGAGATCTCTGACTAAAATCACAACCAGACAAACCTTCTGCTTCAGTAACTTATTGTAATACATCTTTTTTTAAATTTTGGGGCCCAAAATTAAGGTGCGTCTTATACATGGGGAAATACGGTACTTTCAGAGCTGTGCTCTTCATCTGGTCCTCTAATCTTCAGAGAATGACAGCACAATATTTATTCATTATTGTCACACAGATTAAAATCTCCTTGTTATATCTATCCACATGTCCTAACAAACTTCGTTAGCTTTCGTAATGAAACATTCTGTCTCAGAACGAACAAATGAATTATTTCTTCTACAGCACTCTACATTTATTCACCAGGACATTCATCGCTAGCATCGGCTGAAAAGAACACAACTCTGTAAACTCTATGGGTTGACTCTGTGAGCATGAGTGCATACACATTACATGATCGGTCGGTGGTTGGATTGAAAATATTAAACGTTACAACCAACCAAATGAGACAGTGATCGGCACTTTTGGGCGACTAGATCATTGTGTCACTATATACACGTGATATCTGACCAAACGGTTTGATGTCGGCTAATTGGAGCTTTTTCGTGCAATCATCGGGCAAGTGTGTACCTAGCATTGGGTGATGTTAAACTATAATATTGACCAAATAATTACATTAGCCAGAGCTGGATTAAGGCTTTAGGGGGTCTGGGGCACATAAGACACCGTTGCTCTGTTGTCTAAAATTAAGGGCATAGTGTCATCATTCACAAGAGAGAAAAATTGTGTTAATGTATTAAAATTGTGTATGTACTAAATTCCAGGTAGGTTTCCCGGGAGAGCAGGCCATTCTCCTGCATCCTGCACAGGATGTGAGCCTCCATGACGCAATTTGCATCATTTTGGTCATGCCCCCACATGGGCGGGATCAAAATGATTCAATTCGCCGCCCTGCTCCCTTCTGTCATTACACGTCCACTCCCCTCCTGGAGGGAAAGAGTAAAAAGTTGGTGAGCATGCTTCCATGCCTCTTTCATTGCAACCCTCTCTGTGCCTCTCTCCTTGCAGCCCCCTCAGTGTTTCTCTTATTCTATCCCCCATTGTGTTTCTCTCATTGCTGCCCACTTTGTGTCTCATTGCTGCACCCTTCATGTCTCTCTCATTACCCTTTCCGTGCCTCTCATTGGTGCACCCTCCATGCCTCTCATCAGAGCCGTAACTTATAATTCTAGCGCCTTGGGCGAGAAAGACAAATGCCACCCCCCAGCCCTCAATTTTAACCTAATTAACCTAAAATATTCCTAAATTGCGCCCCCCTTCAGAGTTGCCCCGTGGGCGGTCGCCCCTATCGCATAGCCCTAGTTACGGCCCTGCCTCTCATTGCAGCCTTCTACATCTCTCCCATTTCAGTCCCCTTTATAGGTCTCATTGCAGCCCCCCTATAGGTCTAATGGCAGATCCCCCCATAGGTCTCATTGCAGCTTATCCTCTTTATAGGTCTCATTGCACTCCCCCTATAGGTGTCATTATTGCAGCCTTCTTCTTATAGGTCTTGTTGCGGACCCTCCATAGGTGTCATTGCAGCCTACTATAGGTCTCAGCACCCCCCCGCCCCTTCTGTAGGTCTCATTGCAACCCCCCTTAGAGGTCTTACTGCAGCCCTCCCTTATTGTAGCCCCCCATAGATCTCATTGTAGCCCCCCCATAGGTCTTATTGTAGTCTTCTTCCCCATAGGTCTCATTGTATTCCTCCCCTTATAGGTCTCATTGTAGCCTCAGTCACATAGTAGCGTCATTCATCGCATGTTACTTACCTTTTATTGTGACCACCAGCGCCGTCCTGCTGCTGTGCTGTGCACTCCTTTCTGCTCATAAAGAAAATGATTACACTTCCTCTGAGCACAGTACTTTGTTTCTGCTGAAGACAGTTATTAGTCTCATATTTTAAATGTATGAGGCTAATCTTTCTGTAAAGACCACTTGTAGCACTGTCTGAACGCTCCAAGGAGTCGGTACAGAAATATTTGTCTTATGCATTTAAAAATAGGACTTATGCAGGACTTACGTGCTGGGGGGCTCCCTGAGAGACAGGGGTTCCAGCACACATGTCCCCTGTGCCCAGGGCCAGATTAAGGGAATGGAGGCCCCTGGGCTAAGGGGGCCTCCATTCCCCTGTGAGGGCCCCTCCCCCCCCTGGTGAGCCGAGCTGCCCCCAAGGCATTTACCTCTTCCTGGCATTGCAGTCCTTCCCCGGCATGCTGTATGCTCTTTACTGAGGAGATCTCGTGAGAGTGAGACTCGCGAGATCTCCTCAGTAAGGAGACTACAGCACGCCGGGGAAGGGCCGCAGTGAAAGTGCTCAGCAGCATTAATCACGCCCCCGACCGATCAATACTGCTGCTGAGCACTTTCAAGGGCCCCCTGGATGCCCGAGGTTCCTGGGCTGTAGCCCAGTTAGTCCTAGGGTTAATCCGGCCCTGCCTGTGCCCCTCTCCTTAATCCGGCTCTGATGTTAGCCCAGGTTACTACAGATGCAAAATACCAGAATTTTATTGCAAAGGGGAAAGGAGTCAGCTATGGTGTGACTTACCGGTCGATGATGTGTATTGTAGATGTAATAGACTATCATTTGTGTGTGAGAGTCTGCTATGTCCGGTCAAACAACTGTTTTAACTTTACAAATGGACACTAACAAGACATTGTTTTAGCAGACTGTACGGGACATGCGTAAAAATCAGCAAGGAGATTTTAAAAAAAAATATGCGCAAGGTGTCACCGTGGCCATTCCAGAGATACATTTGCATATTTGTTTCTAATTGAATCTCCCTCTAAGAGTGAATTTAGGAAGTTAGTGATATATCAAACTGAAGAGGAACATTGTGGAAAGGAGTTAAAACTTCTTGGCCACCATTCTGCAATTAAATACAATCACCATCTCAGGTAGGTATACTACAGCTTGGCATACCCTTACTTGGAACTACACCTTTTTATGAAATCACCTTTCCTTCAGTTGCAGTGTTCGACCTCTTATGGCATGTCCAGGTTGTAAAAGTACTCAATTTCCTATTCCCAAAAATACATTACCCAGAGATATATTATGTACGGCATCTAGCTTTGTAGTTCAAAGGAGATATATTCCTGTGAATCATTTTTTAGGGGAACCATGTCCTCACTTAACTGGTTTTGTATCACTAGCGATATAAGGAAACATTACATTTTCCATGATTATGGTACAATTAACTGCTGGATATAATTATCCTTCTACTATATACCTCCAGCTTACACAGCAATTTGCCATGTTCATTTGGCCCAAACTAGGGTACCCTATTAAGCAAAAATACAGCTTCAGTTTTGAACTTAATATTTACTTAATTTTAATTACTGTTGTCTGCAATATATGTTATTGAAATATAAGGTAGCATTTAGAAAATGTTAAATACACTTTTCCTGAAATCTTTTTATAGTTTCTTATATGCACTTGGCACAACCCCAGCATTTTATCACCCAGTAACTATTTCAGTAATTACTATTTAATCCATTTTGCATGGTAGGCCAATTTCGTTCTCCCTTGCATTTAACAGGTCCTTTCTACCCTGTGTCGAAGTCGTATAATTGGATGAACGAAAATATATTGGTTAATATTGTTTTATTGTGCGATTGCACTCAGTATGCCACGCTACACGTGGCATACTGCGATCACACGGTAAAATACGCACGCACACATTCACATTACAACATTTAGTTATTTATATAATTCATATTCATATTGGTTCCGTTATACAGTGATTTTATGAGCAGATAGTTTTTAGTTTATTATTAGTTTATATATTATGATTATATGTACACTTCAGTGTTATTTAAGGTTCAGGTTATAGGAAATGTGTCATGTCTGATATCATTTTAAACCCCTATTCATCAGCAGCTGTCCGGTTCATTCGCCGAAGAGATCGCATATTGCATACTCTAGTTATTGATGTTAGGGAATAAATAGTCAGAGTGATACCAAACTGTAAAATGCTAATGGACTAATTGTAACTGGTTTCTGGGCGGGAGAATCATCTGGAATGTTGACCCTCAGCCTTGGAGGGGGTTGTTTGAACTAGCCTATGACCTGTTTACAATGGACCCACCTGAATTCTGGACCTATAGAAGCAAGCCACGTCATCTGCATTGTTCTCTCTGTAACACTGAATGTATATAATCATAGCTGTGCTCCCACTAGCCTCAGTCTACTCTGACCACAGTATTCTAGAGTGATATACTGTTCACTGGTACCCGTGGGAGTGCAGCGAGCGCGGTATGTATGTATCTTTTGGTATTGGCTGTACTGTATTATATTATAATCATGTATTGAACTGTTAAACTTTGCATCTGCTAAAAATAAATTACTGTGCGCTGGAAACACAATACAATCGCTTAGGCAATGCTTATTTTGAAAACGATAAAATTACTTTAATACCTGCATGTAAATTGCAACATATCTGGGATCAATGTAAGGCCATCACATAAAGATTATGGTATTAGAAATCACTATTTAGAGTTTCTGGTCAGCGAATGTGTTTAATGTACTGTAATATAGTGTGAATGGGTGAGACACAGTGATCATAGGAATCAATGGTCCCAGGTCACTGCGTGCTTTACAAGTGGCAGACACACACTTGGCCTATCCTGATCACATTATTATAAACTGGATTCTAAAACTAAGTGTAAATGAGCCCTGAGTTTTTTTTTTTATTCTATTAGGGCTAAGTGACAGGATTGACCCAGTACATTAAGTGCTACAATACCCATATTAAAATTTATGCAATTTCTTTCATATTTAAAGTATGTAAACATACATGTGGTGAACAAGAAAATGTAAGCAAAATGGTCCAACGAGAACTTGGGCAGGCTAGGATATCATAGTCAAGTTGCAATGCATAAACCGCTCATCACACCTGGCGATGCACAATGCCACCAAGCAGTGGAAGAAGGCGATATGGTCAGATGAATCATCCTTCACCATATTCATATGCAGTTTTTCTCTTAGAAAGCTAGATCAATGCTAATCACAACTTAATGGCTCTAAGTAAAGAAACATTGCAAAAGTGCATACAACCACATATAACATTTGTGTACACTGTGGATACATTATAATATTTTATTGTTAAATAAATACACTTTTAAAAAAACTCAGAACATTATAAACTAAAAATACCTGGATTATCATATGCACTGGATGCACTAATTAAATGTCAATTCAATACTTAATATTAATTAGTATTAATATTAACATTCCATCCATACTTAATATTAGTACTTAATATTGACAAAGAACTAATGTCCTTAATCTCAATGTGCACACAATGTGGTGTGACTATTACAACTTTACAGCAGCAGAACAAAACTTCCAATTGGGCATAAGTAGTCTCACAATGAAAACGGGTGCTCCCAGGATTATATAAAATTGTAACAGACTGGTCGTTTCATCGCCTTAGGAAAATTTCATCAGAGAAATAACCAAAGTATTTACTTTGTCTCTATATGCCCAGCAAAGTACTTATTTACATCACCCCCACCTGGGGCTATTTAGCCACTTAATATCTGCAGGACACATCTCTTATTAACATTTATGTTTGCCACGCAAACAATTCAAAGATATTATATGAAGGTAATTTGGTAGAGACTTGCTAGTCAATAATCCACAGTGTGCACATTTGTTATATGTGGTTTTATGCACTTTTGCAATTTTTCTTTATATATCGAGACCTCTCCTTGCTTCGATAGGCCTTGTCATTTCACGGACAAATTGGACAAGTTCCAAAAAGGTGACCACTTCATCCACAATAAAGACATAATTTATTCTTCTTTCTCTCTCCTTGGAGGTAAGGGGAGCCCTACCCAACTGCATGGGTTCTTCAGGGGGAGATGTAGCAACCTGGAATTGAGGTGCTAAACGTATAGCACTGCACCGAGTCTGTTACCTCTCTTGTGAAGTGTAAACCCAACTTCACACATAAGAAGATGAGGTCATCGAGGGAGGACAGGAGGTCACATCAGTCCCTGCCCCATTGGAGCATGCAGTCTAAATTTCCTAAGACATAGACAGACATAGAGAGAGACTAGAGTTAATTTGATAGTAGCCAATTAACCTACTAGTATGTTTTTGGAATGTGGGAGGAAACCGGAGCACCCGGAGGAAACCCACGCAAACATGGGGAGAACATAGAAACTCCACACAGATAAGACCATGGTCGGGAATTGAACGCATGACCCCAGTGCTGTGAGGCAGAAGTGCTAACCACTTAGCCTCCGTGCTGCCCTTTGTTTTTTCTGGAAGGGAAATTCCCGGGCAGAAGCTCAAACTGGATTGCGCACTGGTTTAGGAACCCTCTGCTTAGCTTGGGATCCCCATCAAACTTGGGTGGGTTAGGAATGCACAATTGTGAGGTGATGAAAGAAACAAAGAAACTGGAGCAGACATTGTCTCAGCAGGAGAAACCGCAAGGGTATTCTGTGCTGTGTTTAGAAGGACAGACAATCCCTGGAGAAATTTCATAATGTATTCCTGATTGGCCTCCTGCTTCTCTACTCTTCCAACCAGGTGTATTAAATCCCTAGGAGAGGGATCTCCAGCTGGATCCATGTTTGGTCAGAGCAAACTGTTACAATCGCCAAAGGTAGGTTGGAGCCCATACTAATTTTGATTAGCGCTGTCAGGCCAGGGGTGCGGATTCTAACGAGTTCCCTGGTAGTTATTTACCAAGAAAAGGCCACAATGCAGGATGGACTTTGCTGCCGGGAACTCGCTGGTCGAGGTACCCTGGGCTGCCTTAGGGTGTAGGATAGGAGAGGGGTAGGCAAGAGTACATAGGAAACTAGACTGAGAATAGTCAGACAAGCAGGGACGGTACACAGGAGATTCAGCAGCGAGTAGTCAGACAAGCAGTGTTTGATACACAGGTTATCCAGCAGCGAATAGTCAGACAGGTGGGGTTCAGTACACAGGAGATTCAGCAGCAAGTAGTCAGACAAGCAGTGTTTGTGCCACAGATAATCCGTTAAATAATCTCTCAAAGTTGAAGCACAGACACAAGGAGCAGCAATGGGAGTCAAGATGCATGGCAAATGAATTGCTCTGACAGGACAAGTGTCAGAGCAGAGTTTATGTAGTGTAAGGAATTTGAAAAACCCATCCCGACAGGCGAGTCATGTGACTCGACACCCGGAAGCGCCGGACAGCAGTGTGAGCGGGGACGGCGCTGGAGTGAGGATGGGTAAGTCTGTGACAGATCTCTCTATTTGAAAATCTTGGTGTTACATTACCTGTGTGATATTTCTTAATACACTGCTGAGGGGAAGTGACGGTGTAACACAATTAGTATTTGACCCCACAGTGTGAATAGATGTGAGCCCTTGGGACATTCACATTTGTTGTATTATAATCTCTTCCTGAGGAAGTTATAAAAGCTGGATATCCTCCTCTTTAGAGTCGGAGAGCATGTCAATCTAGTTTCCAGGGTAGTGTCCCAGTCAGTGTCTGTTAGATGCCAAACTAATGAGTGAAGCTGCATGCTTGGAGATGGTAAAGTGCGTTTGGACCAATTATTTCATAATTTTGGCTACCCTTAATAAGTTTGTATTCTAACTTGGTCAAGATATTCCTTACTTTATGGACTCTTCCAACGCTCTATTATAAAAAAAAAAATGGATGATCCCTTCCGATTTTTTATGTTGCGCAGATATGCCTGTCTGGTACTCGATCCCTGGCGCAAGATATGTATTCATAAAGATTATCAACATGGACCTTGCCAGTATTAAAAAAGGAGAAATAATTTAAAAATCAAAATATCAAATGAAATTATACAAGTGACACCCGCCCAGCCAGTCAAGCTGGGCAGAACATAACACCTCATCAGGCACTCCACATAAGCAAAGTAAAAGCAGATTTTTCATATGTGGTTTGGCATGTGTTTTAGGAGTTTGCAAATCCACACATCAGATGTGATTTGAGTTTTGAAAACCGCTTCTGATGTGTGGTGGCTTGCAAACGGTACAATAAATCACTTAGTAAATTTCCCCCACGTCTGGTCCAGAATTGTTCCATTTGTTTGTAGAATATCCTGTTCCATTTCAATTGTTCCAGGTGCCTGCTGTTACTACTACTACTGCTATATTACAGCCTATAGTGGAGAGTAACTGGAGAACCATCCAGGCCTTTGAACCGTATTTCAAGAACCATCCAGGCTTCCAGAATTGGTCAATATCCACTGTAAGTGTGATTAACCCACTACACACTGCATAGTACCATACACAGGTTAATCAGTACTATGACCCCTCTGAACTCCAGGTCTGTTCTTTATCTGCCCTACACTGCTGGGACTTAGCTGTGCGTATTCTTGTTCAAATCTACATTTTTTTCTCTTCTTACCAAATATTGCATATATGGGACCACTACCCACATCATTGTGTTCATCATACTTGTTATTCTTTGGACTTCAACTTCCACTATAATTATTTTCTTGCTTATTTTCTTGTTTAAAGTGAGAGTTATATTCGTCATCATCTTCATTACAAAGAGACTCCTTATTTTACTTCATTATTATCTTCATCATCATAATTGTAAAGACTTCCAACACTATATTCTGCTACCTCATTTTTTATTGAGAGAGTGAGTTTATAGTCAGAGTTTACTTTTTTGCGGTTCTAGTTTTACATTTTTTTCATGTCTCCTGTATGAGACACTAGTCAGCTCAGGGCATGTGCCTATGGTTTAAATGTGAGTACTGCCCACTCTAAAATCCATGCCCAAGCTAAATGATTTAAACAAAAAGTGTGGCATTTAACATGGTACTTATACCCTCAGGGCAATGGACCGACAACAAAATGAAAATAACAATAGTGTAGTTTGTTTAAAAACATAACAACCCTAGATGAGTTGTATACACTTCAAATATAGTGACATATAATGTAAGGCAGCAAGGTAGCTTCTGAAATGACATGAAGTATGACTCATCAGATACAAACATCCAAGGGAAGATCTTAGTATTTCCTCTCATACCAGGACATAAATAATTTATGTGGAAAAGGGATAGTGCTTAGATTTAAAACTCTATCTCAATCTGCAGTCTCAGGAATAGTGTCATGGTTTCATCTCCTTCTCTCATAATCAAAAGGGTTTCTGATTTTATGATGTTCCTCCAATCACCATTGCAATCAGGCAATGGGGTTTGAAGGAACACACACCCAGGCCCTATAGGCTGAATGAGATGCATTTATAAAATATCCAAACCAATCTCTATATATACAGGAAGCAGTGGATAGGGCCATTAATGGGCTTTGAAGATGTAAAATGGCCTCTTTGTGGCAGTGAAGGGAGGTATTGGTTGTCACTTGGGAAAGGCGGGACTGGATGGTTATGTTTTGGGGGGGAGCTAGCTGGGCTGCAACCCTGAAAAGTTCCCGTCACACAGAGTGGTTTATTACATCCCGATTATGGTTGTCACCGGGAGGTGCTCAGTTGGATGGGTAGGTGGGTACGATATAAGCGACCCTTGGTTTAGTTATTTGGACATGGCTTTTCTTAGCCTTTGGGTTCTCGTAGATGACCAGTACACCCCTCCTAAAGATTGTGGTGGAATAAATACAAGGCTTTTGCCATTTTCTCTTCACTGGTTAGTGTTGTGTCATTCATTTCAGTGCTATTATGTTAAGGGCTTGTGGGATGGAGGAGCAGAGAGCTTCCCTGTCTATGGTCAGGTAATTTAAGCATATTGAAATAAACATAGTTCTTTCCTAAGAATGAACTATTAATGAATGAGAGGTCAATTGATATGTACCTTCCATTAAATTCTGTTTATATTCTGTTCTTAATATTTATGTATGGAGAACTGGCATTAGAGACTTCCATTTAATGTACATGCTTGATGAAATTCCCAGTAACTAATCTAATCTGTAGGAATAGAGAAACAGAACCACTTACATTCTTCTCTTAGCTGGAAGTACAGTAATTCTACATTGGCTCTTATAATGTCACAAGTTGACATTTATGGTAGGTGAGATTATAATGAAATTGTGTTATGCTCTCGTCATCATGCGTAGTTGGGCATAAGGAGGCATATTCACACTCGCAGTGTGTACAAAGCAATATGTTCCTGGAAGCTTGAAATATTGACTGGGTATATTGAAGGCAAATAAATGGTGCATCCTACAACAAGGCATAAAAAATTATATAAAATACATAAATATATAGAAAAAAAAGATTTGTGCACAACTCATTTGAATAATGTACATTTATTCTGTATGATGTATTGATTTAGTAAAATATTAATGAAAGACACAGGCCTCTTCTACAGGACTACACCATTTTGTCACGCCAGGTCTTCAGCGAGACATCATACGTACAAACTCTGTAAAACAATATGTTGCAAGAGTTAGCATAAGAAACCAGACTATAGTCGAACTGTATAAATATAATAACTTACACCTTTAGAAAAGTGGTAAGATCCCCGATTAGCATAAAATATCCTTAATATAAATTGATGACTATATATCATTAAATTCACTTTCAAAAGCCTGTTTAGGGATCATTGGTCAGTCAGTGAATTTGATATATTGTGATCCAGAAAACATCAAGGTCCTGATTTAGAGGTATATTTCTAAAGCTTCTAAAAAGGAACAGTGGAGGTGCCCATAGAAACCAATCAGATTCTAGCTATCATCTACTCTACAAAATGATAGCTGGAATCCAATTAGTTGATATGGGCAACACCTCCACTTTTCCTTTTAGAAGCTATAGTAAATCTATCCCTTAGAGTTACACATAACTTCAATTGCAAAATGCAAAAATCTTATTCACCAAACTGTGCATTACAGTAAATACACAATGAAATGCAGGGAGATTTTAAATTGAATATAACTTGCGCTTGCGAACGCCTATGCCGGGGGAAGCGGAGTGGACGCGGGAAAGCTAAAGTAGTGTACAGTAAGGTGCGCAAATATAAATGTATTTGAAAAGTTGGACTTGAGAGTTCTTTAGACCTTTTATTTAGACACCTGGCTGTAGGTTTGGGCCACAAAATTGTGGTCTACTCTAAATCAGGCCCCAATTGTGAACATCGAAGGCGAAAGAAGAATTAACACACTTAGAAAATAGATTTTCATAATAATGTGAATTTCTTTTTTGAAAGTATAAATTTATGAGTTTTCTGAGCATCATACCCTCAAAATCTACAAGTCCGTCCCCATTCACATCAACGTCTCTAAGTATTTCATCAACTTCACGGGGACCAAGCTGTTGACCAAGGAGTTTTCTCATCGCCTCCCGCAGTTCTCGTGTACTGATCCGTCCATCACCATTTGAATCAAACTGGCAGTGGTAAAAATTAAACAAGGATGACCAGGGTCATGATAGCACAGAAAAGAGGTAGCTGCCATATTTGACAATTACAGGAGTTTGGTAAATGGGTACCAGAAAGATAAAAAAATAGAGGAGTATCAGTGCTCAGGAAAGGGAAGTTGTGAAATTTTAAGACACAATCCAAAGACAGATTGATTCAGACTGGAGCCTTACTCGTTCACCCAAAAGTTGACCTAATTGAATATCTAACTTGGTACCTCTTTGAAGGCATCTCTTAGCTCCTTTACTCCAATCATATCAGCTGTTTCTGCCAGAAGTTTAGGTCCCATCAATTCAACAAAGTCCTCAAAGTCAACTTTACCTCCTGCTGAAAGCAACAAACAATTAGTGCAAAACAGAAGCAATTACACTATATTACATGTAAGCACACATAGACATACTTGCCAATATTGCAGTCAGCCACTTTTCATCTAACAGTCAGTGACAGATACAAAAGTGATGAGCTATGCTGGTAGACTGCAGAATATGTTCCATATGGCTATAAAAGATGCTTTGAATACATATGACCTCACAATAAGTGTACATAATTAACAGAGGTAGTTTAACCTATTGTTAGTTAAGGTACTGAGCTCACTAAAACTTCCATTAAACTTATATTAACACTGTCATAGCAAAATGAAGCTAACTCAAAGATTGGTCATTTCAAACTGGGAGAGTGGCACTAAAGTGTCACAAAACATATATTTACAGCCTTGGCATCTGTTTTTACTGGACTGTGCTAAGATTAATGTGTTATAATGGCACCCATTGCAGTGTAAGCAAAGTCTATATGTGATGGATGGCTGAGGGCATTTTGCGGGATAGATACACTGATGTTTTGGACTGTGTGTTCTATCAGAAAAAACAGGGTTTAGTTTTGGGAGGCAGGACATTTAAAGGTTTAAGGCATTGTAGCTCCACAAAATCAAGTCTAACTTCCCCCTTGCATGAGAGGCAAAGGGGAGTGCTTAGCTCTGGTTGTCCAAAGGATGCAGACACACCTGTAATGTGACCTGTTGCAGTGGCTGAAAACTAAGTTTATTTCTTCTTGGGGGACATATATGATTTATTGTGTGTTTGGAGGGCAGGGGGGTTATTGCATTAACTTGAGCCCACCAAAGGTTTTGAAAAAATGGCTTCTATGGATACAAGCCAATGTATTTAAAAAGGGTAATTAAATTATATTGGGGAAGGGCCAAATGCAGGTTTGTCCCCTTAAAATATGCTAAACTGCAGATATATAAATGTTCTTCCTAAATAACACCAGTGTGAAATTTCCTCCCACTGGGGTTATATTGCTAATAACTAAGGCTTATTCACATTGACAGAGTCCACCTATGAGTTGACATGTTTCTATAACCTAGAAATGTAGACCTTAAATGCTGAGTGGGCTGTACAAAATATGAAAACTACATTTTTTAAAATTGCAATAGCTAACAACATTTTGAGGAAGGCAATGGCATAACCACTTGAGAATTCAGTGCATGTTTCTGACATAGCCCATTGAAATACACATAATGAACACTAACTGATTTTCTGGGAGAGTTCAATGAGCTCCATCTCCGTAGGCATATAACCCATAGTCCTCATGCACTCGCCCAGTTCCTTGTATCCGATGAAGCCATCCTTGTCTCGATCAAACTCTCTAAATGCTTCTCTTAACTCTGAAAAGAGAATTCATTGGTATGAGGCCATTTGAGTACAGAAGTATTAAACCATGTGTGGGCAGAGGTTGAATGAAGCAATAGTAGACAGTACAGTTGTATGTAAAGGTATCTAATCCAAAGTACATGAATGGGATTGAGTGCAATGTCAGGCACATGTGTTATTAAAATAAGTGAAGTTCAGGGGCAAAGCACTTGTATGCTAAAGGAATGGATCGGCCATAAAATTGAAGCTCAGTGGCATAGCTTCATGGATCTCAGCGGTCACAGGCATAGCAACTTACTAGCAGCAGGTTGCTTGCGACCACACACACTATGGAGCTCACTTAGAGGTGAAGCTTTTGGCATACGTGGGAAAAGATGTACGCAAGAAAGATGGACAAGAGTGTCTATGTACATCTAACAGAAGCATATGTGCATGTACTTAATGCAGAAGTTTATTTGTACACATCCTATTGTAATAAAACCACATTTAATTATGTTGTATACATATAAGGTAATGCGGACAGATACACAAAAGACAATGTCTTATTAATTAAAGCAAAAGTCTCTTTTTCATTGTGTATATTTGCACCAGCCCTCCATATGTGCCTGTATCCATGTTTAGTTGAGAGGCAATTACATGAATATCCCCTCACTGTACTCGACCTTGTTTTGTTTGCCCACTCCTACCCTCCTGCTGTTGCCTGCTTTTGTACAATGCGGATATATCTAGCTATCAATATATATATATATATATATATATATACATATATATGCACACACACACACACTACATGGCCAAAATTATGCAGACAGCCAAATATCATGCCGACGCTTGTTAAACATCTTTCAATTCAGCCACAAGAGTATTAGTGATGTCATGTGTAATAAGACCTGGGGCCTGATTCCTTAAGGATCTTAAATGAAGAGGTATCTTATTTCAGTCTCCTGGACAAAACCATGTTACAATGCAAGGGGTGCAAACTAGTTTTCTGTTTTGTACATAAGTTAAGTTAAGTTTTTCATGCTAACAAATTGACCCTTGTCTGTGTGTGTGTTAGGGAATTTACACTGTAAGCCCCAATGGGGCAGGGACTGATGTGAGTGGGTTTCTCTGTACAGTGCTGCAGAATTAGTGGAGCAACATAAATAGATGATGAATTATGTTCTTTTTGTCTTTTTTGCTCTATTGACTACCTGTTGTTGCTAATATGTTGTGCTGCTGTTCACATTCCTGTTGGCTGATGGTGGATTTGTTACATTCAACTGATCTGATTTAGAATACATACAATATATTCTGTCAACACATACACTCTCTCACCTATCCCTTTTTTTCTTTATATTGTATAAATAATGTAATTGTAATAATGTCCTATATGCATACCTCCCAACTGTCCCAATTTCAGCAGGACAGGTTTGGTTTGTGGGACTGTCCTGTCATACCTCGGTCATCGCGTTTGTTTCGGTTAGAGGGAGATTAAGAGGCATGATAATACCAGATAGTGTGTGTGGCAAGGATGTATTGCAAAGGGTTGAGTACAGTATCATTTAAATGCTTGGAGACTGAGTGTTTGCTGCCATAAGGAAGAGAGTGCCAGAGACAGGTGCAGCACAGGAGAAACCTTGGAGGTATGAGTAAGAAGAGGTGATCAGATAAAGAAAGGAAATTGTGTATACAGTGGAGGTTCAGGATGGGGAGTATTTAAAAATTATGAAGAAGGTATAAGAAGATGTGAGATTGCTGAGGAGTTTGAAGGTTAAGATTAGGATTTCTGTGCACACCCCTCCGCAATGTTGCGGTACCGTAATGACACTTTACATGTGCAGACGCGCGTAATTGCAGCTGCGAATCCTAATTGAATATGCCCCTTAGAAGACAAAAACTCTTTTGTGATATCGCAAAGGGCACCCATTTTTACAGGTAAAAGTGAGCAAATATGATGGCAGGTCTGGGGATGAAAATGTGTGCAACGTCTGATGGGAAGAGTTGGGTGGATCAGGGGCATTCATACTAGGTGCATGAGCATACAAAAGCAAGATTAAGCTGTAGGGCAACTTTATTTACATTTTGTAGGCTGCTCTGTGCAGGGCCCAGTGGGAGGAATTGCTTACAGTCTGGCAAAGAGTGCATTAAGGTTTGGTAAGTGCCTATAATATGCAGACCCATATCTAGTGCCAAGTATGCTGTATACTATATTAGGTATAGCACTGCATATTAGACTTGACCCTTGACTCGATTGTCCCATTACTTTTGGTCCCTTAAAAAGTGGGAGGCACATATAGAAACCGTTGTAATTCCTACACCGTTCACCTGATTTGGATGTAAATACCCTCAAATTAAAGCTGAAAGTCTGCAGTTAAAGCACATCTTTTTTGTTTCATTTCAAATCCATTGTGGTGGTGTATAGAGCCCAAAATATGAGAATTGTGTCAATGTCCCAATATTTATTGACTTGACTGTATGGCTTAGCTTTATGTACATCGCAACAGGCAGCCTCGGACTGGCCTGCCGGGCCAGCCAGGCTATACACCGGTAGGCCCGGCCGTGATTAAGCCCCGCCCCCTCCACCGTTGGGGCGGAGCTTACCGGAGGTCAGATGTCGGCGTGGGGGGCATAGGGGGCATGTGCCCTGGGCCCCCCTCTCTCCGAGGCCCCCCCCCGCCGCCCGTATCAGATGATTTCTTCAGTAGTACAGCAGCTGCGGTGCTGCTGTACTACTGTCAAAAATGTCCGAAGTGGAGTTTCAGCGCATGTGCAGCAGAAGCAGCTTTAGGAAGCAACAAGAAAGTTAGCAGGTGAGTGTCCGTTTCACTGGACACATATTTATACAGTTAAAAACAAATAAATTATATATAAATAAATATCAAGAAGGCCCTTCACAGCATAGCATGTTTATTGTTTATTGTTTATTGCTTGATTAAATATGTCACCTATAGCAGTGAGAATATATATATTTTCTTGCTGCTATAGGTGGCTACATTTGACATATTTAATCAAGCAATCAAGTAATAATCATGCTATGAAGGGTCTTCTTAAATATGTATATACAAATGTTTATTTTTTTATCAGCTATATCTCAATAAATATACACTGAACATTGATATTAATGTTTCATTAGCAAAGTAATCACATAAGCCGGCCACTTATATTAAAGCTTGAATGAGAATTTAGTGGATATATATATATATATATATATATATATATATATATATATATATATATATAAATGTGTGTGTGTGTAATCTAATTAAAAGATTTAATATAGGTGGCAGGATTTGATAATTGCTCTACTATTGATTAATAAAATAGAGGATCCTCTAACATAGTTCCTGCATTATATAAGGGTATACATACATAGCTACACACATACAGACATATATACCGTATGTACTCGAGTATAAGTCGACCCGAATATATGCCGAGGCACCTAATTTTACCACAAAAAACTGGGAAAACGTATTGACTCGAGTATAAGCCTAGGGTGGGAAATACAGCAGCTACTGGTAAATTTCAAAAATAAAAATATTGGGGGGTGGCATCAATGCATTAGATAAATACACAATTTTTTTTATTAAATCTCTGTTTGTAAACTAATAAGAGACTATCAGTAAATGTTAATCTGGTGTGGAGGAGAGAGAGGGGTCATTCTTGATATATTGTCTTGTGACCTTTGAATCTTGGCATGGCCAGATATATGTTTTTCATGGATGTTTATTACATGTGATGAGTGTTTATAAATGTCTTGAAATTAAGTAGAAACATGGCTCAACTGGAGAACAGGTACACAAAATCTCTTTGAGAGAGAGATTGATTTTACTTACTTACTGGGATTAAACAGTTGGCATACCAAGCTGGAAATTCCGCTTACCCTGGTGTATTGAAGTCCCTTAAAAAGACACTACACAAGGAGCGATCATCAGCAGGGTGTCCCCAAAAAGAAGAAGCAGAGTTTGGCTCCGAACTCACCCCCAAGACATAAGAGCCGCCAATACAACAGTCGAGGAAAGAGAGAGGTCTTCAGACTATCACTTCCGCAGTGGAACGCATGTGCGTTCCACAGACAGGAAGTTCGGCATTTGGAACGCAAGTTTGCGTTCCAAATGCCGAACTTCCTGTCTGTGGAACGCACATGCTTTCCACTGTGGTAGTTAAGACCTGAGGGACCGGAGAGGTAAGTTCACTCATGTATAAGCCGAGTAGGGCTTTTTCAGCATAAAAAATCTGCTGAAAAACTCGGCTTATACACGAGTATATACGGTAGTCAAAATTGGTGTTATGTTATCAATGTTTATTTTTTTATGTTAGTTTTAGTGTGCGGTATCATTGCTAGTTTTAGTGTGCAGTATCATTGCTAGTTTTAGTGTGCGGTATCATTGCTAGTTTTAGTGTGCAGTATCAGTTGTATTTTTAATGTGCGGTATCATTGCTGGTTTTAATGTGTGGTGTCAATACCCATTTTAATGTGGGGTTTTGATGATTGTTTTAATGTAAAGAATTTTAGTTTGTGGAAGTAATGACTTTTCTTGTGCAGACAAGCTAGGCGAGCCCTCTGGGAGAGCTGTAAATGTCGTACTAGCGGGCTATAGGTGTCGTAATGCAAGATGTGTCCATGTTTACAGCCTTATACCCAATGAAGACACTTTGCCCTTAATTTTAGATTTTAGGGGCCCCCTCCCAAAGCCTTAATCCAGCTCTGGGTGGCGGGGCCATTTCCGTCACAAACTCACTACCGCGCAGGTGTAGAGAGCCGTATCTGGGCTCTCTGCATCTGCGCGGTAGTGTGTTTTTCACTTCAGCAGGGGAGGAGGAGTGTGCCGTCTTGCTGGTATCATAGCCGCCCAGACTAGCAGGATGCTGGAGCTTTCCACACAGGTAAGTGAGTGCCCTCCCATGCCAGCCAGCCTGTCATTTTTGTTTTCACCAGAAAGGAGCAGAGAAGCCCTGAGGGAAATAGGGTAATGGAATCAATACACATACTGCAGACCCCATCTAAATGGCACCTTATAATGAATATATATATATATATATATATATATATATATATATATATATATATATATATATTTACCAGGTGTCCTTGTTCTTTACTTTGTAAGTTGCCCGCCATGGGCTGACCACACCCCCTTGGCTGGCCACACCCACTCTTACAGTTGGCCACACCCCTATCACTACATTCCCCCGGTGGGCCCTTCATGCCTCAGTCCGACACTGGCAACAGGTTTGTGTATTTGGTGCCAGGTGTTGTTCAGCACATTATATGTGGTACTGGACATGGCTTAACTTTCCATACTTTGCAATAGATAATTGAATTACATCTGTCACCAGATATAGTTACATAGTTATTTTAGGTTTTGAAGGCAAATATCCAATATCAAGATAAACATTTCACCCTTAAAAGCCCCAGTTGATCCAGAGAAATGCAAAATAAAACAAACATATAGGGCCTGAGTCATTAAGGAAAGCAAAGCAATAAAGAGGAGTAAGTTTGCTCCTTGATAAACCATGCTACAATGCAAGGGGTGCAAATCAGTTTATTATTTTGCACATAAGTTAAATGCTGGCTGTTTTTCATGTAACACACAAACACTTGATAGCTTTATTTTAACATTGAAATTTAAAATTGATCTAGGACATGCTCTACCCCAATTATAAATCTGCCCCCACATTGTACATTTAACTATTGGCAATCAGACATTTCACTGGGCCACAGTTCTGCCCCTAGTATATGGTGGATCCTAACTTTTGGAGTCTGAATACTAGATTTTGGATATATATGATGAGACCTGCTCATACTGTAAGTGCCCCAAGAGCCTAAGCTGGGGATTGGGAGGTGGGTGCTGTTAGGCCTGCATTTATGGCATAGGGAGCAGGGGTCATCAGCTACAGGGCTGGTAACTAGTAATCATAATTGGAAGTGTATTGGAGCATGACATTTCAAAGGTCATTTATGAAAAAAAAGGCAAAGATATGGATCAGCATTACTTCTTCATTTGCACAAATGTGCCTATATATACCAAGCTATTTTCAAGGTGCTCATTCACCTTCCAACTCTTAAAACTGCTCCAGAAAATCAACCTACAACTTATATTGGTGGTTTGCATGTTCACCTGAAAATATGCATGAGGAAAGAGTGAAAAGGACACTTCAAAGCCAACCTACCTCCACTTCAGGTCAATCCCCTTTATTAATTTAAGCTTTTACATATTTCTCTAAAAATGCTGCTTGGTTTATCCTAATTTACATTTTAAATTAATCAGGAGAGAGAGAAAGTGTTGTGACTGTCTTTATTTTGTGCAATTTTTGTGTACTTAATCGATTATGGCTTTGAAGTAAGTCTATAAATGCAATTTTCTGCAACTATGTAAGAGGGGGGCACACAAGGCTTCTCCATGAAAGCATAGAACTAGATTAATCTTAGCCACAAAGGAGAAAATAAGGATTTTCTAAAATGTAATTGCATGTGGACACAAACGTAACTGCACCTGTTCTGCCATCAGTTTGCACTTACCCCAAAAAACTCAAAAGTATGCTATGATATCAACATTTTCATTGTGCTTTTGCACATTCAGAAATGAGCCATACTTTGTAGGGAAGAGCTGCAAATGTACAGAGCAGGGTGGCAGACATGTGTGCGCATTAAGAGGATTAGAACTTGTAGAGAGTTCTTAGATGTGTCTATGTGGATGCAGAGCAGTTGGATGGCTGTGGAGTACAATAACACTAGAGACAGCATTGCTAGATAACAGAGATTTTTCTTACCTTCTATTTCCTCTGGTCTCAGCTCTCTGTCCTGGAATGAAAAACAGTCCTATTTAGAGCAATGCATCCAACCAAAGTAACCTGCCTTTGTTTGCAACTTTAGCAGGATTGTTTTGCACTGTTTACCTGGCACTAGGCCATTAAAAATACATTTACGGTAACTTAGTAATTGTGTACATACTTCTCCATACTACAACACACACTACTGTTTGGACTCTATTAATGACAGATATCAAGAAGTAAAAGGAAAGAAAAGCTAAGAAACGTAACATAATCTATTAGTATGTAGCAACGTGTACAGTGGTATACACTAGCAAACCTCCCAAGTCTCCCGCATGATGGTTCTGATTTTAAGGGATATACCAAATCCATTATATTAGGAGTCTGCCGAATCCCAAATCCTCAGACATGAATTCAGTTGAGTCCTTAATCGATTCTTATTAAAAAGTTGCATATTTTTTTAAAAATAATATTACTTGAAAGGGTGCATACATTTATGGGAAAGATTGAAATGGATTAACAGATGGAATCAGGTTTTAGGCTGGATACACACTACAGTGTTTTCAGCAGATTATCGGGCCCATCAAACAATAAATGACTGTTCGGCCCGATCTCACAATGGTGGGTATGCTCTAACGAAGAATGATTGTCATTCCAAAGAACATCATATCATTTATTATTATAATTACCATTTATTTATATAGCGCCGCTAATTTTGCAGCTCTATAGAGAGAACTCACATCAGTCCCTGCCCCATTGGGGCTTACAGTCTAAATTCCCTAACACACACACAGACAGACAGACACAGACAGAAAGACAGACACACACACACACACACACACACACACACACAGACTAGGGTCAATTTGATAGCAGCCAATTAACCTACTAGTATGTTTTTGGAGTGTGGGAGGAAACCGGAGCACCTGGAGGAAAGCCATGCAAACACAGGGAGAACATACAAACTCCTCACAGATAAGGCCATGGTCAGGAATTGAACTCATGACCCCAGTGCTGTAAGGCAGAAGTGCTAACCACTTTCATTTGATTTTTAAACTGAACTAAAAATCTTGTTCAACGATGGAACAATGTCGTTCCAATTCTGCAGTGTATATGCACTAAGGACCGGCAGTGTCCTTAGATCTCTATGGAGTGAGCAGTCATGATCTCTTCAGAGGTTGGTTATGACAGATGAAGAGCACACATCTGAGTAAAGGTAAATTGTGTAAATCGTGTTTAGTGTGTACACATGAATCGGCATGCTGTTTCTTTGAACCTCTGTGAATCAATACTATTTGACCAGATGAGGAAAGCAGATCACTCGAAACGATCAGATAACTAAAAGTTTTACAAATCCTTGAAAATAATGTAAGGGTGGAATGAGGTTAGCTTTCTCAAATTACTATATTATTAATAGTCTGGGGGCCATCTTATCTGGATCCAAACAAACATAGCATTACTGGACATAAAATAAAGCAGCCTTTAGGCATGCAACAAGTAAAACGTGAGGACAGGTCAATTTTATTGAAGCCCAATTAGAGGAAGGCTCTAAAAGAACATCTGTCTCAATCTCACAGTATTCTAAAATGAGAAGAGGTCTCTCTTTCTCAAAACAGAAGGTTTAGTGAACTCTTTATTATTAATAGCCCCATTCAGTTATAAACACAGAGAGAAAAAAAGAAATAACTTTCTGCTGTTATTTATGAGAAAATGATCACCAAGGTAGCTGAGCTCAGTTGTCCCGGTGACACTGGCCCAGAGAGTTAATTTGCTACTCCTCCTGCTTGCTGGCCCGTGCATGTACCGTAGAAATAAAGGGCCAGGTTGGGGGTTCAGTTCATAGTAAAAAAATAAATAGAAATATAGGGATGTTTTAAAAATGATTTTATGTAAAAAAAATATTTAAAAAAAATTATTATTGCATTATAAAAATGCTATGTTCTCAGGATACACATAGTTAATGATTTTGATCAGAACAGATATTGCAGCAGTACAAGAATCTTACCAATAGCAGTGTAATCGCTGGCGCATGGTGATAACAAGCCCTTTGCCCATTTATAAACATGGTTCTTTGTGTTTTGATTAAGTGGAAACTGAATGTCTTTAAAATTTTGCTAGTTCTAACTAGAGATGAGCGCACTCGGATTTCTGAAATCCGAGCCCACCCGAACGTTGCCGATCCGAGTCGGATCCGAGACAGATCCGGGTATTGGCGTCAAATTCAAATCTGAAACTGAGGCTCTGACTCATAATCCCGTTGTCGGATCTCGCGATACTCGGATCCTATAAATTCCCCGCTAGTCGCCGCCATCTTCACTCGGGCATTGATCAGGGTAGAGGGAGGGTGTGTTAGGTGGTCCTCTGTCCTGCTATATCTTGTGCTGTGCTGTTTAGTTCTGTGCTGTGCTGTTTAGTTCTGTGCTGTGCTGTGCTGTGCTGTGCTGTGCTGTGCTCAGTCCAGTGGTGCTGTGTCCTGTGCTCTGTCCTTCTGAGGTCAGTGGTGCTGCTTGGTCCTGTGCTGTGTCCTGTTCAGTCCAGTGGTGCTGTGTCCTGTGCTCTGTGCTTCTAAGGGCATAGTTATTTCCCCAATATTCCAAAGTGTTTCAAAAAATAAAAAAAAGTTATTTAAAAAAAATACAAAAAACTAATTACATTTTCTTTTCATTACAAAAAAATTTGCACAACCAATCCTGCAGTATAAGCCCATTGGTACTGCAATATTACCAAGTTCACACATTCAGCAGTAAAAGTCCAGTGGTTATGCAATATTACAAAGTTCACACATTCTGCAGTATCAGTCCAGTGGTGCTGTGTCCTGTGCTCTGTCCTGCTGAGTTCAGTAGTGCTGCTGGGTCCTGCGCTGTGTCCTGTTCAGTCCAGTGGTGCTGTGTCCTGTGCTCTGTGCTTCTAAGGGCATAGTTATTTCCCCATTACTCCCAAGTTTTTAAAAAATAAAAAAAAAGTAAAAAAAAAAAAAAAAATTAAAAATTAAAAAAAAATATATAATTATAACCAAATTTACAAAACCAATCCAGCAGTATAAGCCCATTGGTACTGCAATATTACCAAGTTCACACATTCTGCAGTATCTTGTGCTACATATAATGGAGACCAAAAATTTGGAGGATAAAGTAGGGAAAGATCAAGACCCACTTCCTCCTAATGCTGAAGCTGCTGTCACTAGTCATGACATAGACGATGAAATGCCATCAACGTTGTCTTCCAAGCCCAATGCCCAATCTCGTAGTACCAGGCATGTAAAATCCAAAAAGCCCAAGTTAAGAAAAAGTAGCAAAAAGAGAAACTTAAAATCATCTGAGGAGAAACGTAAAGTTGCCAATATGCCATTTACGACACGGAGTGGCAAGGAACGGCTTAGGCCCTGGCCCGTGTTCATGACTAGTGGTTCAGCTTCACCCACGGATCTTATCCCTCCTCCTCCTCCCCCCCCCTCCAAAAAATTGAAGAGAGTTATGCTGTCAGCAACAAAACAGCAAACAACTCTGCCTTCTAAAGAGAAATTATCACAAATCCTCAAGGCGAGGCCAAGGGTGTTGGTGGCTGTCAAGCCTGACCTTCCCATCACTGTACGGGAAGAGGTGGCTCGGGAGGAGCCTATTGATGATGTAGCTGGCGCTGTGGAGGAACTTGATGATGAGGATGGTGATGTGGTTATTGTAAATGAGGCACCAGGGGGGGAAACAGCTGATGTCCATGGGATGAAAAAGCCCATCGTCATGCCTGGTCAGAAGACCAAAAAATGCACCTCTTCGGTCTGGAGTTATTTTTATCCAAATCCAGACAACCAATGTATGGCCATATGTAGCTTATGTAAAGCTCAAATAAGCAGTGGTAAGGATCTTGCCCACCTAGGAACATCCTCCCGTATACGTCACCTGAATAACCTTCATAGTTCAGTGGTTAGTTCAGGAACTGGGGCTAGGACCCTCATCGGTACAGGGACACCTAAATCCCGTGGTCCAGTTGGATACACACCAGCAACACCCTCCTCGTCAACTTCCTCCACAATCTCCATCAGATTCAGTCCTGCAGCCCAAGTCAGCAGCCAGACTGAGTCCTCCTCAATACGGGATTCATCCGAGGAATCCTGCAGCGGTACGCCTACTACTGCCACTGCTGCAGTTGCTGTTGTTAGTCAGTCATCTTCCCAGAGGGGAAGTCGTAAGACCGCTAAGTCTTTCACAATACAATTGACCGTCCAACAGTCGTTTGCCATGACCACAAAATACGATAGTAGTCACCCTATTGCAAAGCGTATAACTGCGGCTGTAACTGCAATGTTGGTGTTAGACATGCGCCCGGTGTCCGCCATCAGTGGAGTGGGATTTAGAGGGTTGATGGAGGTATTGTGTCCCCGGTACCAAATCCCGTTGAGATTCCACTTCACTAGGCATGCGATACCAAAAATGTACAGAGAAGTACGATCAAGTGTCCTCAGTGCTCTAAAAAATGTGGTTGTACCCACTGTCCACTTAACCACAGACATGTGGACAAGTGGTTCTGGGCAAACGAAGGACTATATGACTGTGACAGCCCACTGGGTAGATGCATCCCCTTCCGCAGCAACAGCAACAGCTGCATCAGTAGCAGCATCTACAAAATGGCTGCTCGTGCAAAGGCAGGCAACATTGAGGCAACAGAGGAATACATTCTGGCCACCGTGCTCGATCCTCGGTTTAAAGCGTATGTTGTGTCTCTGTTTCCGGCGGACACAAGTCTACAGCGGTGCAAAGACTTGCTGGTCAGGAGATTGTCCTCTGAAGAGGACCGTGACATGCCAACAGCTCCACCCTCATTTTCTTCCACATCTATGGCTGCGAGGAAAAAGCTCAGTTTTCTCAAAAGAGGCGCTGGCGGGGATGCTGATAACATCTGGTCCGGACTGAAGGACCTGCCAACCATTGCAGACATGTCTACTCTCGCTGCATTGGATGCTGTCACAATAGAAAAAATTGTGGATGATTACTTTGCTGACACCATCCAAGTAGACATGTCAGACAGTCCATATTGTTACTAGCAGGAAAAAAAGGCAGTTTGGAAGCCCCTGTACAAACTGGCTCTATTTTACCTGAGTTGTCCCCCCTCCAGTGTGTACTCGGAAAGAGTTTTTAGTGCAGCAGGGAACCTGGTCAGTGAGCGGCGAAGGAGGTTGCTTCCTCATAACGTTGAAAAAATGATGTTTATAAAAATGAATAATCAATTCCTCAATGAAGTACAGCACTGCCCTCCAGATAGTACAGAGGGACCTGTGGTTGTGGAGTCCAGCGGGGACAAATTGATAATATGTGATGAGGAGGAAGTACACACTGAAGGGGGAGAGGAATCAGAGGTTGAGGATGAGGACGACATCTTGCCTCAGTAGAGCCTGTTTAGTCTGTACAGGGAGAGATGAATAGCTTTTTTGGTGTGGGGGCCCAAACAAACCAATCATTTCAGCCAAAGTTGTTTGGTAGGCCCTGTCGCTGAAATGATTGGTTTGTTAAAATGTGCATGTCCTATTTCAACAACATAAGGGTGGGTGTGAGGGCCCAAGGACAATTCCATCTTGGAACTTTTTTTTTTGCATTATATGACCAATCAACAGTCGTTTGCCATGTTCAAAAAGTAAAACCAAATTTAAACAAATTCAAGAAATTAAACCAAAAGTAAAATGCCCTGTCATAATTTAAAACAAGAGGTATTGACTTGCTCTAAAACTACTGTATTGTTGTTTATATTTTATAAACATTACACTTGAAAGCTTGAGTCTTTCAATGAAAAAGTAACTGTCCATTACACGAATATTTGCAACAGGGACAATTTTAGGGTTAAGAAAGTCAACTAATAACACTTCAACGCTGTCTGTCCTTATAAACACTACACTTGGAAGTTGGAGGAGGTATTGTGGCCCCGGCACTAAATTTACTACCGGGGCCACTCCACTGTGCAGTCCATATTTCGGTGTATCAGATATTAAACAATGGTGACAGTTGATGCCCAATTTTTTAATTATATTGGTGGCGCTGTAAAAAATTGTGTTCCGGGCACACCACACTACGCAGTCCATACCCTTTTTTGGTGGAATTCTGACCCGTGGAGGGTTTTTTAATTATATTGTGGCCTCGGTACCAAATTGTGTACCGGGGCCACCACACTACGCAGTCAAGATAGATAGATGCGTATCATAGATAAAGTACATTCAGTGGTGTGGGGCAAATTGAAAAATATTCTAAATGCACTGACATTATCAAAAACAAGAGGTTTTCACACGCTGAAACTCCAACATGTATATGATGGAGAGGATGGAGGAGCAGCCGTATGTGCAGTGTAATGCAGACCTGTTGAAGGTTTTTTTATATATTTTATTGTGGTGCCCAGTGCCCACTACTCTACGCAGTCCAGATACTATTTTTGGGTGTAATTCTGACCTGTTGAAGGTTTTCTATATATTATATTGTGGTGGCCAGTGGCCAGTCCTCTATGCAGTCCAGATACTATTTTTTGGTTTAATTCAGACCTATTGAAGGTTTTCTATATATTTTTTATTGTGGTGCCCAGTGCCCACTACTCTACGCAGTCCAGATACTATTTTTGGGTGTAATTCTGACCTGTTGAAGGTTTTCTATATATTTTTTATTGTGGTGCCCAGTGCCCACTACTCTTCACAGTCCAGATACTATTTTTGGGTTTAATTCAGACCTATTGAAGGTTTTCTATATATTTTTTATTGTGGTGCCCAGTGCCCACTACTCTACGCAGTCCAGATACTATTTTTGGGTGTAATTCTGACCTGTTGAAGGTTTTCTATATATTATATTGTGGTGGCCAGTGGCCAGTCCTCTATGCGGTCCAGATACTTGTTTGGTGGAATTCAGACCAGTTGAGGGTGTATTTATTTTATTGTGGCCCCGGTATCAAATTGGGTACCGGGGCCACCCCACTACGCAGTCCAGATACTTGTTTGGTGGAATTCAGACCAGTTGAGGGTTTTATTATTATATTGTGGGGACCACTCTATACCACACTACCACTCTATACCACTCTATTTAATACTTTAATTCTATTTAATACTTTAATTCTCTTACTAATTCCCATAAAGAGGAACTGCCGCTTCTATTTAATACTTTAATTCTATTAGTAGTTACCATAAAGAGGAACAAAATAAACCAATTTTACCAAAAGTATAATATGACTTACAAACACTACACTTGAAAGATGGTGCCTTTAAATGAAAAAGTCAGTCTTCATTGCACGACTATGTGCAACAGGGACAGTTTTTGGGTTTACAAAGTCAACCAATAACACTTCGACCCTGTCTGTCTTTAACATACTTGATGGGATCTCAATGACGAATGGTCTGTACCATGTTTGGAGGAGGTATTGTGGCCCCGGTACCAAATTGGGTACCGGGGCCACTCCACTATGCAGTCCAGATAGAGGTGTATCAGATATTAAACAACGTTGACTGTTGCTGCAAAAATTTTAAATAATATTGTGGGGAACACTACACTACGCAGTCCATAAACTTTTTGGGTGGAATTCAGACCCGTGTAGGGTTTTTTAATAATATTGTGGTGATCCACTCCTCTACGCAGTCCAGGTACATTATTGGAGCGAATCATACAAGTTCAGGGTTTTTAATTTATATTGTGGTGACCCACTCCTCTACGCAGTCCAGGTACATTATTGGAGCGAATCATACAAGTTCAGGGTTTTTAATTTATATTGTGGTGACCCACTCCTCTACGCAGTCCAGGTACATTATTGGTGCGAATCATACAAGTTCAGGGTTTTTAATTTATATTGTGGTGACCCACTCCTCTACGCAGTCCAGGTACATTATTGGAGCGAATCATACAAGTTCAGGGTTTTTAATTTATATTGTGGTGACCCACTCCTCTACGCAGTCCAGGTACATTATTGGTGCGAATCATACAAGTTGATGGTTTTCTTATTATATATATTGTGGTGACCCACTCCTCTACGCAGTCCAGGTACATTATTGGAGCGAATCATACAAGTTCAGGGTTTTTAATTTATATTGTGGTGACCCACTCCTCTACGCAGTCCAGGTACATTATTGGTGCGAATCATACAAGTTGATGGTTTTCTTATTATATATATTGTGGTGACCCACTCCTCTAAGCAGTCCAGGTACATTATTGGAGCGAATCATACAAGTTCAGGGTTTTTAATTTATATTGTGGTGACCCACTCCTCTACGCAGTTCAGGTACATTATTGGAGCGAATCATACAAGTTCAAGGTTTTTAATTTATATTGTGGTGACCCACTCCTCTACGCAGTCCAGGTACATTATTGGTGCGAATCATACAAGTTGATGGTTTTCTTATTATATATATTGTGGTGACCCACTCCTCTACGCAGTCCAGGTACATTATTGGTGCGAATCATACAAGTTCAGGGTTTTTAATTTATATTGTGGTGACCCACTCCTCTACGTAATTCAGGTACATTATTGGAGCGAATCATACAAGTTCAGGGTTTTTAATTTATATTGTGGTGACCCACTCCTCTACGCAGTCCAGGTACATTATTGGTGCGAATCATACAAGTTGATGGTTTTCTTATTATATATATTGTGGTGACCCACTCCTCTACGCAGTCCAGGTACATTATTGGTGCGAATCATACAAGTTCAGGGTTTTTAATTTATATTGTGGTGACCCACTCCTCTACGCAGTTCAGGTACATTATTGGAGCGAATCATACAAGTTCAGGGTTTTTAATTTATATTGTGGTGACCCACTCCTCTATGCAGTCCAGGTACATTATTGGTGCAAATCATACAAGTTGATGGTTTTCTTATTATATATATTGTGGTGACCCACTCCTCTACGCAGTCCAGGTACATTATTGGTGCGAATCATACAAGTTCAGGGTTTTTAATTTATATTGTGGTGACCCACTCCTCTACGCAGTTCAGGTACATTATTGGAGCGAATCATACAAGTTCAGGGTTTTTAATTTATATTGTGGTGACCCACTCCTCTGCGCAGTCCAGGTACATTATTGGTGCGAATCATACAAGTTGATGGTTTTCTTATTATATATATTGTGGTGACCCACTCCTCTACGCAGTCCAGGTACATTATTGGTGCGAATCATACAAGTTCAGGGTTTTTAATTTATATTGTGGTGACCCACTCCTCTACGCAGTCCAGGTACATTATTCGGTGCGATTCATACCAGTTGATGGTTTTCTTATTATATATATTGTGGTGACCCACTCCTCTACGCAGTCCAGGTACATTATTGGTGCGAATCACACAAGTTCAGGGTTTTTAATTTATATTGTGGTGACCCACTCCTCTACGCAGTCCAGGTACATGTTTTGGTGCGATTAAGACCAGTTGATGGTTTTCTTATTATATTGTGGGGACCACTCCACTACGCAGTCCAGAAAGATAGCTCGTTGCTACGTTTTGGACTACGAACTATATTGTGAGGTGTTCAGAATACACGGTAAATTAGTGGAAATGCTTGTTATTGAATGTTATTGAGGTCAATAATTGCGTAGGAGTGAAAATAACTCCAAAAAATTGATTTTTTAACTTTTTATGCTTTTTTCAAAAAAAATCAGAATCCAAAACCTTAAATCTGAACCAAAACCTTTCGTCAGGTGTTTTGCGAAACAAATCCGAACCCAAAACATCGAGAAAATCCGGATCCAAAACACAAAACACGAGACCTCAAAAGTCGCCCGTGCACATCCCTAGTTCTAACACTAATTATAATTCTAAACTAAACATTGGCCTAACCACTTGCGTTGAAAATCCTTATAGTGGCACATGCAATGGCATATTTTATGCTAATGAAGATGGTAAATATGACTTTTTTTGCATTGCACTTTGTCAGAACAAGACCAACCTGGGTATGTGATACATGCAGGTATGAACGGGCTAATCAAAAGAAGATCACCTAGCACATATATGTCTACCTCACATTATTAAAAATAAAACACTGCCCCAACTAACATTTAATCAACTGCTGACACTCTTAGGAAGTCTAAAATTGCTCCCTGACTTAACCAATGTGCTTCAACAACCCAAGCAAAATGACTGTAAACCAGTTCACTGCTTACATGTAGAATTTTAAAAACCAATACTATTTGACATTCTCTAATATCACAAAGACAGAACATTATTAAATGTGATTTAATATAACAATAAATAGTCACAAAGCTTATGGATAAAAATGTATACAGAAATATAAATGGCAAGTTTTTGAAAAAAGACACAGGAAATGCAGAATTAGACTCACATAATCTGTGGCTTAAAGCCTAGAAGATTTAGAGAATTTCTCAGTAGCAGGCTCATGCCGAAACAAATTGTCAATTTGCAATATCAATTCATTTCTTTTTAAACTTTTTTTTCTTTGTCCAAATTTGTCCCTCTATGAAAGAGCAGAAGGTTGGACCTCAGGCAGATATATAGGTTTATGGCCTGGGTTTAAATCACCTATTTATATATGCAAAGTTCACAACAACTTTCATCCAGAAAATAGCAGAAATATATGAATAAATGTCTTTGTGTTGGTTAGGAATAACTGATTAAACAGATATAAAACATAATTAAATAATTTTGATTACCAAAGAAGTTATGATATGCATTTTTGCTTCTAGTAGTGGCTGTATTTCAAATATTTGATCAAGGAAGATTCTCAGATTATGAAACTACGATTGACTGAATATTTTCCAACATGGAAAAAGCAGAACACCAAGGAGCTAAGCTAACCCTAGTAACATTCAATTTATGGGCACACATGGTTTAAGGATATTCTGTACACATTCATAAGATTGATTTGGAGGATAGAATGTAAACTTTTATACATTTTTCCTCTGGGAACCTTCCCACCAATTGCATTGTATGAAAAAGGCATGGCTTGCAAAATTCTTCTCTGCTCAGCTACTAATGGAGACATTCCTTGAAGTTCTGCATTCACTCTTGCCACAATCTCTCCCTCTTTCAGTTGTTCATTCACATACAGCCACATGTGAACCCTCTCCAGCTCTCTCATGTAGAGCAAAATTCTGTTCACCCACAATACAATGCACCCATACCACCCAATTCAATGCATCCATTCTCATTGTCTTCATACCCGAAATTTACATGAACATCCACACACCATTGGCTAATGTCGCCATTTACAAAGTTGGGAGAGGAAAAAATGAAATCCAATAAAATTGAAAAAATTGCAATGGCAATAAGTCCAATAACAATCCAGCTGGGGCATTGAAAGTCAGCGTTATCTTTACATTCAAATGAAGGAGATACAGGAAAGATCAGCAATATAACCACAATGTGCTGTCATAGCATGGGATAGTCTATTGTCTTGAAAAGTTAGGGGGGGCGGATATCCCCCTAGTATAAGGCTAATTTTGGTATCAGCTTGAGCAGCCTTCTTTCTCTTAGAACTGAATGTGCCTATAGGTATTTGCGCCGAGGTCTTGTGCACAGAGTAGTGGTGTGTTTGTTATAAGGAAGACACAAAGGCAAAACACTGTATGATGCAGGCCCAAGTGTATACAGAGAAAACATGCACTAAGGGCTGTGTAAACTATAATAGCTGGTATTCACTTCAACTATAAGTAGGCAAGAATAGGGTACAGACGTCCAAGCAGACATAAGATATCTGGACAGGTGGCAATTAAGAATGGTCGGTATCCAGACAAGAATTCAGGGCATACGCAATTCAAGAATGTTTTTTGTCCATGCAGAGGTCAGGGCAGGCGTCAATCACTTTGTCAAGGGGCAGGGGTCAAGGGAACTGAAGACAGAATTCCAAAAACAAGCGAAGACAGTCCAGCCGGATTCACTTGAGTATTATATCTCGCGCTCAAAATACTCGCCTGACGACTCTGCTTTTGCTTGCTCACTTAGGAAATATAGTAACTTGAGTATACATCACAGATCACCCTCTCTCCCCCGTGTCTCTCTGTCTGTCTACCTCACCCCTTAGATTGGACGCTCCTTTGAGCAGGGTCACCTCTCCTTCTGTCTCACCACTGTTAACTCTGCTCTCCAGCAACCTTGTCGTCCTCCTCGAGGACCCTCTTCCCCCTGTCCCCTCCCGCTCCCTCCTCTCCCCCCCTGGGGGTCTCCCTATAATCCGTGCTCTCCCTCTTGGGCTCCGTCGTATGCAGACCTTCCCCTCTCCCCTCCCCCGCCCTTGCTGTGCTTTGAGCTCACAGAGTTACTGTGCTTATTGTTTACTGTACTGTGCTGTCTCTCCTTGTATTGTAATTTCGTTTGTCCCTGTACAGCGCTACGGACACCTAGTGGCGCCCTATAAATAAAAATTAATAATAATGACAGATGTACATGTAAGTATTAAAGAATCAGAATGGACCATTAAGCTGTGATTAAGGACACACAACACTTACCCTTAGTAGACAACACTTGCAAAACCAGTTGCCATTGACAGTCACAGAGACTCCTCTGTCTTCTCCATGTTAGTAATGAAACCAAACACTAAGTGTTGGCCATTGTGATGAAAGTACCAGGCATCAATCAATAAGAGTTAAGTAATAGTGGTGGGAACCGCTTTATGCAGATCTGGTTGCCTAGTAACCAATTGGGGGTCAGCAGATCCACCTCATTCTGAGCTGGGTGCTGAGGAAACTATGTGCCCTTTGTTCCCGTGGATTGGCCCTAACCTTGATTCAAGACTCGGGCTGAAAGCCATCAAGAAGTTAGCCTGAGAGGGGGGAGGTGGGAAAGGGGCTGGGCTCCCCTTATCATAGCTAACGCAATATTTGCTATCTGCATGTTCTTCTCAACTGTGGTGACCCCTTATCTGTACACTTAGCTCAGCTACTAAAGGTGAAAACTCATATAAAGCCCTGGCCCAACAAAAATATGTACATACATTGATAAATATTTAGCAACGGAAAACACATTGAAAAACCTTAAAACGGTTAAAGACTGACGAAAGAATCAATGTCCTTCAACTGACAGTTGAATTGCATCACCACATGCCCTTTTTGCCAGCACTCACAGGCTGTTGTAACTTACACAATTAAAATGCTTGGGCAGGGGTTGGCAACCCCTGGCCAGACAATGCATGCAGATCAGTTTGATCTGGCTCGCCGGAGCTCCGGAACTGCTTCATTAAAGCAGCCGAAGATGGCCAAAATGAGCTGCTGCGCATGCCACACATAAAAAAAAAAGTGTCCTACATTTCAAGTTGAACTGGGGCCACAACTATGGGGCATAATATAAATTTTAGGAACTACTGTGGCATAATATGAATTTGGCATGTTACTATGTGGCATAATTTGAATGGAGGGCACTATTATGTGGCATAATATGAATGGAGGGCACTATTATGTGGCATAATATGAATGGAGGGCACTATTATGTAGCATAATGTGATTTGGGGGTACCACTGTGTGGCATAATATGAACTGGGGGCTCTACTGTGGCATAATATGAACTGGTGCACTTCTATTTTGCATAATATGAACTGGGGGCACTAGTGAAGCATAATATGAAATGGAGGTGTTACTATGTGGCATAAAATGAACTGGGGGCAGTACTGTGATATAATATGAACTGGAGGTTCTATTGTGGCATAATATAAACTGGTGGCACTATTGTGGAATAATATGAATGGTGGGCACTAATATGTGGCATACTTTGAATTGTGGGCACTGCTATGTGGCATACTATGAATCGTGGGCACTACTATGTGGCATAATATGAACTGGGGACATTACTATGTGGCAGAATATGAATTAGGGAACAACAATGTGGCAGAAAATGAACTGGGGTCACTATTGTGGCAAAATATGATTTGGGGGGGCTACTATGTGGCATCATTTTACTGGGGTCACTCAGGGCCGGATTTCCCGCTAGGCAACCTAGGCAACTGCCTAGGGCCTAGCGGTCCCCAGAGGGCCCAGTCAGGACTGGCGGTGAGCGGGGTAGGCAAGGCGGAGAAGTGCTCCCCTCCGCCTGCCATACTTCTCTGTCCGCCGACATAGTAAAAGAGACTGCGGACGGAAACAGACTTTAAAAAAAAAAAAAAAAAACAGTCACGTGATCGCATGATAGGTCCCGGCAGTCTCTCCTCCTCATTCAGGGGAAACAGAGAGGAGGAGAGACTGCTGGGACCTGTCATGCGATCACGTGACTGTTTTTTTGTTTTTTTTAAAGTCTGTTTCCGGCCACTGTGTGAGGACTAACCGAGGAGCTGCGTGGTGGAGAAAAAAGAAGACAGGAAGACAAGAAGACCAGAAGACAGAAAAGTGGAATACAAAAGAGAAAAAGACAGGTAAGTAAAACGGAGGCACATAGTGTGAGGTGATAATGAAGGGGCACAGAGGTGACACAGTGAGAGGGCACAGAGGTGACACAGTGAGAGGGACACAGAGGTGACACAGTGAAGGGACACAGAGGTGACACAGTGAGGGGGCACAGAGGTGACACAGTGAAGGGGCACAGAGGTGACACAGTGAAGGGACACAGAGGTGACACAGTGAGGGGGCACAGAGGTGACACAGTGAAGGGGCACAGAGTTGACACAGTGAGAGGGAACAGAGGTGACACAATGAGAGGGCACAGAGGTGACACAGTGAGGGGGCACAGAGGTGACAGTGAGAGGGCACAAAGGTGATATTTTGAAGGGACAAAAGTGGCAATAAATGGGCATAGTGTGATGATTGAGGGACAAAAGTGACAAGGGCACATCCTTGGATTTATGCGTATTATTTTTGCAAACAACTTAATTTAATATTAATATTTAATATTTCTGTTCTGACTTAAATACTTATTAGGTTGTTTTGACCCAACTACTTAAAAAAACGTGACTGCTCGGTAATTATTTAGGGGTGCCTTTTTCTGCAGCAGGGTGGCCTTGCTCTTTTCACATGTTAGGTACGCCCCCAAAGAGGCAAGCCACACCCCCACCTCCTTTGGCGGCGTGCCGCCGCTGCGCGGCGGCACATGCTTTCACATCTTCTTAACTATAGGGGTATGTGGTAGGCATGCGGCGGCACATGCTTTCACTTCTACGTAACTATAGGGATATATGGTAGGCTGCAAAAATATAGTGCTATGGATTGTTTCAGGGAGGGGGCCCAAAAACAGTATCCTGCCTAGGGCCTTATGAGGTCTAAATCCGGCTCTGGGGTCACTACTGCACGGCATCATTTTAACTAGAGGCAGTACTGTATGAAATAATATAAATGTTTATTTGTATTTATAAATGTGTGTGTGTGGAACTGGCACACCTGGACTTGACTAGATTTTAGGCAGCACATTTATAGAACAAGGTTACCAACCCCTGTGCTAGGGGGTATGTATATGGCTCAGTACAATGTTACTTCTCTCCTCGGTGGAGGTGATATGTGGACAAACTTTATGTATCCCCTGATGACAGGTCCACCTGAAAATGTGAACAAGCCTAAAGGATTTTCAAGCCCTCACCTTTGTGTGACATAAAGTAATATCAGAAAAACGCTGTTGTCAGGTTCCAAAATGATGGCCAACATGCTATAAAATAGCACATGAATGATTTGCTGGTGCTTTAGTCAGCTGTTTATTGGGTCTGTTTATGATTATGCGACAATAATATATATTGCCTATCACCGCTTACAGCAGCAATAGAAAATCTATTAATACTGCACTTTACCAAGACAATAACGCCGGAGCGTTAAGTGTGATTTTACTGCCTTACTGACATGTCTTGGGCCCGCCTGTGCATGCATGACCAAGTATGCTTTTCATGAGGAAACTTTTAACAAGGAAACGCAGCAAAACTTTTCTCTAACAGGACCTCTTATTGTTCGGCGGAGACAGGGCTTTTTTCCCTTTCATACATAGGCCCCTAGGTGTTTACAGCAGGTGTGTCCAGTATTTTCAGAGAGCGTTGTGTTCCATCTGGAATGTAACATGAGAAGATTCTCTAGGCTGTATTTAAACGCACAAAGCGGCCGTGGAGTATTGCAAAATCCTCTTTGGTGGTTGTGGCGAAATGAGGTATTAATTTCACCTCAACCAGTGTGCACCTCATTTCTCACAAACTGTGGTCTATAAAAACATACTTTTTCTAGCCCTCTGGTTCCCCAGTCATGTCAGTTTGTCAGTCATATTTAAACTTGAATATATTCTATGTGAAAGTAATTAAAATGTCTGCCAGCATGGTTTTCTTATCTTGCAGACTAGTCCATTGTTTCAGCCTAGGCAAAAGGATTATTGTCCACCAATCCTGTATGAATGTACATCACACCAGGAGGTCTCATGTATTAAGATAGGGAAAAGGTCCACAGACAGAGCTCTATGTTTAAGACTGCATAGTAAATGTAATGTGTCTGAATTGTGATCTCTCCTGTTTAAACAAACTCTGCTGTATAGCCACAGAACAATACCTATCCTTAATTAAATCAAGAGTGGCTCATCTGCTATCCCTTTGTCTGTATGTTTACCTGTGAAAAGGTAAACACAGAAAAGGACCAATCAGGCAGGTCCTGAAATTGCTGATGAGGTCATTTTTGGACTTAAAAATAGCTCCAGAGGACAGAAAATTGGCATTCACTACCCAGCTGAAGTCAGGCTGGTGTTGAGATCCAGAACTCTGCACTGATAGGAAAGGGACAATCGGTCCCTGTAAGTACTGCCTTTGCCCTGATCTACCTCCCCAAGTCTTGGGGAGCTGTGTATCCGCCTAAAGCGGAGTGACAGTGACTCAGGACCACTGCCTTGCTGGTAGCCTTAAAGGAGAGAGGGGGAGAAACTTGAATGGATAGATAGCAGTCCCTGAGAGTGACTAGGATACTGGTGAGGTGTTTTCATTATACCCTGTATGTTGTCTGTGCCAGACTGTAGTGTTATTTGCTGCAGGTTATTATTCAAATATATTTATTGCTGTTTGGTGCTACCATTTTGTATAAATAAACTTATTTATTTTATTTTGGATGTTTGCCTGGGTGATTTTGAACACTGGATAGGTACCGGGTAGGCCAGCTGTGCGATACAGAGGGTTACCTTCAACACGGTATCTTCACAGTGGTGCACCTTGATTTACACTAATGCTCCTAAATCCTTGCCAAAGATTATGGGTTTGTCAAACGAGATGGCAGCAATTGCAGAGTAGGAGACGTTAGACTGATGAGAAAAATGATGGGCATAGATTTGCGGAGCAGTACAAAGACTATATTACATTTTTCTGAGCAAGATTATTTAAATAACATAATAGGGTGGAGAGTGCACATTTTTAGCAGAGTTTTTTGCTGTGTGGAGGAGTGCAAAGCCATTCCATTCCTTTGCAAAATGAACTTTGAGCTAGTGGAGATCGTAATTTTTTCCTATACTCTAAATGGGACACATTTTGTGCTTTCCAGTTGCACTTGCGGGGAAAAAACACAAATCTTAAAAGGAAGGCAGTATTTTGGGATAAAAAGACAGACTTACATCTCTCTGTCCACCTAGAGCCCCTTCTAGTCACGTGAGAGTGGAGAGTAAGCATGCACATAGATGATTTAGTCATACACAGTGGTCAAAGTGGAAATTTAGAAGTGGAGGTATGTAAAATACAATTGGAATGTAAGTGAATAGAATGTGATAGTTTTACAATGAAAGCAGTAGGAGAAGTGGCGGTATGGCATACCACCATATACACCCCTATTCGACCACTGGGCACATCAGTGCAAAACCAAAGCACCAAGGCAATGTGCATCGTAAGTGACTTCCTCTGAAAGTATCCCCCTCACCTGGAAAATGCAATAATCCACTACAGACCTTTATTGAAGACTACATAAGGCCAGTACTTGCAATCAAGTCAATAACAAGGTTATAGATACAGTGTCCAAATAAGTTCATGCAGTATGCATGGTTTATGTGCACATAAAGCAAATAACACTCATTTGGATATTTTGTGGTAATGTTGTGCATACATATTCACTATATACTATAGAGCATTATGATTTCTATATATTTATTATCATTAGGAACAGTAAATATATAAAAAAATTGAATATTTTTGTTACCCATATTTACATGAAAGTGGGGTGGGCACAAGGGTGGTAGAAAATCAAGAGCAAAATTCTTTGCAGCTCTAATCTCATGCATTCCCCTGCTTCAGGTCGGGCTGTTTCCTTCATGCCACAGCAGCTCTTTATGCAGAATAAAATCATTTAATGTAGAGTGCTTGACTTGAGTCCCTTGACCGCTTAATTTATAACTATAAGGAAGGGTGAGATGATGCACATGTCTGTACTTCATGTGTAGCACTTAAATAGTGCTAAATGTCACTTTAAACAGTGCAGGCTTTAAATTTCATTCTTGATACCTCTAGTTCACAAAGACAGCTCCAGCATGGCTATAGTCTAAAGTAAACAACACTGTGGTCCTACTGAACATGATTTACAGCAACAATAAGGGCCAGATTTACTAAACTGCAGGTTTGAAAAAGTGGAGATGTTCCCTGTAGCAACCAATCAGATTCTAGTTATCATTTATCTATTGCATTCTACAAAATGACATCTAGGGGCATATTCAATTAGCTTTTGGATTCGCGGTAACGCGCCGGAACAGCCGCGAAACTTAATACACGGTACCGCAATAACGTGGATTTTCGTTCGCAGCCCATAGGGTTGCGAACGAAAATCCGCGTTAATGCGGTACCGTAATACCCGCAAGAACGCGCACTTTTCGCGGCAACGCGCGTTACCGCGAATCCAAAAGCTAATTGAATATGCCCCCTAGAATCTGATTGGTTGCTATAGGCAACATCGCCCGCAGTTTAGTAAATATACCCCTAAATGTGCTTGCTGACCACTAGAACATGAAAATGTGAAAATATAAGCAGCCATAACCAAATTTCTCATGTAAAAACCTATACAACACATATATCAATAAGCACAATGTTTGTTCAAGATATAAATATACAAAATCAGATATAACAAATCAATAGTGCTTTAAGAAATACTAAACTTTAGACTGTTTCTTGTAAACTATTTTGCAAATCGTTGTTGCTAATTCTTCTGTTTTAGACTGTTCACATCCATGACTTCTCACCATCCATATATTCTAACTTTGATCTGCATTTATCTGGGCTCTGTAAATTGGAAATCAATTTAGACTAATTGTCCTCAGTGAAGAAGTAATTATGACTGATATCTGCAGAAAAGGCATTTTCTGTACTCCTTCATATTGTTATTTGTAGTAAAAACAACTACTGCTTATTTTTATAGCAGCTCCATAATACGCAGAACTGTACAGAAAATACTGGGTCATTCACATCAGTTCTTCATAGGGGTTGTCTAGTCCTATGTGTTCTGAACTGTGTTTAGCAAGTTGATAGGTACCATACCACAGTGTGAACGCACACTCTTATGGTTGCTAACCAACATATAAACTTATCCTTTGCTTTGTTTACATTAAATGATTAGTGATAACAAAACAACAACTAACATATTTCATTTATTGGTGTGTGATCTTCTTTCACTCATTATTTTACCTTTTTTCTTGATTTCTGTACACTTGATAATTTTTTCGTTCTTCATTTTCACTTTTCTTAAGATATACTTAAGCTGCCTCCCTCATTCACATTTATTTGATCTTTCTTGTCTCCTACTTCTACTAATCCCTTGACATATATTACTCATACATACGATCTGAGTGATAGCGATGCTGTGTCGCAGGAAGATGCAGGCTGTCCCAGCGAGACTCTGCAGTGCCGCAAAGCTCTGCAGTGGCCTTGGCCAGCTGTCCACAATCTCCGCACCCAGGTCAGAGGGTGAAAGAGGTGCGAGCTGCAAGTGGGAGTGTTTCCCATCCTGATGAGAGAGAAAGCAGAGGAGACTCACTAAAACACGTACTATCATCATTATCAGCAGCTATTTATACAGCGTCACTAATTCCGCAGTGCTGTAGAGAGAACTCACTCACATCAGTCCCTGCCCCATTGGGGCGTACAGTCTAAATTCCCTAACCACCTTGCTGCCCTACTATCAGGGTGATATTCCTGCTCTTTATGTTTTCTAATCTATCTATGGGTACGCCCAGACAAGTCCCTCCATTCACTTGAATGCAATTAGGGTTTCCTTTTTAGAGCAAAGCAAGTAAAAGGGTGGAAAATTAAGGCGCCTCATTTTTACATGCTCCTGGATGCAGCATTAGGGAAAAGGAAACCTATGTAGTTTTTAAAATGATAAAAAAATGTCAGCTCACACACTACATGGTCAATATTCTCTCTTTTCAGGCATGATCACAAATCATTTTAACTGTGCACATATTCTGGATATATAAATTTGCATGTTTTTAGGTTAATTATTACTATATTGTTTTTTTTTTTACAGGTCAAAATGTTAACTGCAACTAAACTCAAGCTGTTAACTAACCTTTCTTTCGTTACTGATGCATGTAGTGCTGGCTTAACAATATGGGCCGTCATTTAGAATTGGACGCAATTTGGACATTTTGAGTAGGCACAAAAACGTCTCTGCACACTTACTGTTATGCGGCTGTATTTTCACATATCTTAAAATACGTGCTGCTTGCAATCTAGGGTATAGATGCGCCTGGTACAAAGACATCACCATTATCATCAGCAACATAGAAATTTGCACTATGCCTAAGGCAGATACTCCTCGGAAAATACATATCTTATGGCTACATCTGAGTTAAACTCAGACACATCTGCACTGGCCATGTTTGACATGTGTCTCCACAACTTACTTTACTGAACATACACATTAACACACCTCTCCAAGAGCAAGGATCCACAAATCTATGATCAGCTAAACTCTAAATATAAACGCAAGTTATGCACATGCACAACGCGGCTAAATTTACACATGGACTTTGTTCAACTCTAAATAGGTCCATCTTCAAAACTAAGACTACCTGCATTAAATGAATACATAGGGACCCATGTAGATTTGGACGTATGTCTGTTTCTTTCCGCAATACAAACATTTCTATACTGCGCATGCACACCAATAATGTGTACGCATACATGTTTATGCAGATGTATCTTACTTATCCTTATGAGTGGAGAGGCAGAATGGGGGAGGGAAAGGGCGGACATAATTGCGACTGACTTGGACATGGACACAGATGGATACACACTTGTTAGGAGGCATGTCTCTTGTGACTGCTAGAGGGCTGGTGCAATGAGACACACTGATGATGATGAGGATCAGCAGAGCTAGCTAGACACTGCTGACTACATCTTCACCCCACCCACTGATAGTAAGTAGCTCATTAGTGTGGCTGCTATGTTATATCAAGTCGCAACCATCTATTTACTACTTAATTGATGTATACATTTGGACAAAGCAAATAAAAACATTACAATTTGATTTGAAAGGGGAAAACAACAGATATTTGTATTAATTATACTTTAAATGGTAAATGTGATTTTAGCATCTATTACTAACACTGTTGTTTTCTCTTTTGTGTGTGTGTATATATATATAAATATATATATATATATATATATATATATATATATATATATATATATATATATATGACATTTCACTACAGTATTCTATTGTGTGCAAATAGGGTATTGTGACTTTTGCACTTACTAGTAACATTGTCAAGCCACGTCTCTATGCCAGCTCCACACTATTGTGGGGTGGAAGTATACACATTTGTTACTCTTGTTTAAGGCTGGGTACACACTGAAAAAAAAAAGTCCCGCTCAGCATGCTGATTCATGTGTGCACACTGTACATGTTTTAAAAGATTTACCATCAGATCTGTGCTCTTTAATTGTCATAACCGTTGGCTAAAAAGATCATTACTCTGTAAACAACTATATGGAGATCCTGATCATGAGTGCATACACACTGCAGGATTGAAACCAGATTTATAGTTCTGCTGAACAATCAAAGCGAACGATGGTGTGTACACACTAATACAATATCGGGCTGAGCGGTCATCTATCGGGTGATTGGACCAATAGTTGGCTGAAAACACTGTAGTGTGTACCCAGCATTAAACATGGCGCATATATTTCTAATGTACGGCTGGATGCATCCAACTGATCACATGCACAAAAATGCGCTTTTTCATATGTGCGTCTTTACTGCTTTGGTTCAGAGTGCAAATGCGTCCAACTCTATATGAGCCCCATAATTGGAGCAATTAATTCTTTGGTACCTTAAGGACCATTAGGTTGATCAACTGCATGAGCATAGAAAACCATACCCTCCGGCATAACACATTTAACCCAATGCACAGCTTGTACACTTGTCTTCCCACTTTTTTCCTATTGCAGTAACCTGTGCACACTTATTTAATAGATGGAAAATAATTTTTTAACACTTATTCAGTACAAGGTGCTGCTAGTGGCAAATTAGTGGGGACAAAATAGTAGTAAAAAATTGTGTACTGGAATAAGACATGATGAATGGGATGAGAAAGCGAACCTTGTTCTGGTTGCAAGTGTTGCTTGTACATCAATGCTGGGTAACATAATATACTGGAGAGGCCAGTCATGTAAAATTTGCTTCAGTCATTACCGTGCAAAGTGGCCATTTGACCTTTCCCCTATATGAACATGTATGAACATTTATGTACCCATATTTTTACATTAGAGCAGAGCACAATGTTTGCAAGGCCCCAGGAATAGGTTTATAAGTTGTGGTTTCTTATGCTAATCAAAGCATTAGAACAAATTACCATCCTATCAGACTTCTTCTAATGATGCACTACTTTCAGAATCACAAAACAGGACTGCAGAAGATCATCCTGAAGGTTCCATACTATTTCATACATTTACAGATTTGCAGATGATTTACAGGGATGTACTGTATATCTGCAGATAAGTTTGTTCTCCTTTTTGACTCTGTAGGTTAAAATGACAGAGTGCTCGAGGGCTGTGCCAGTATCACAATATTCTCACAGTAGAGCATTATCCATTAATACTTTATCATGGGGGTAGGAGGTCTCGTTACAGTGTTCACAGACTTCTATCTTACCATTTTCTATCTGAATCACAATGTCTACTGCCCTATTTGGACCACCAGTGCTGGTTTGTCATGACCTGTTTGTGTGCTAGTTTGAAAATGTCATAGACTTTCTGTCAGTCCAGACAAGTTGGGATAAGAAACTTGTCAATCAATTTACATGGACCTTGCTTTGTTCTTCACCTGCAGTTAGGCAGGGTATCCCTTAATTTTTCCTACATGCACTTACTTGCTTTCCATTCCAAATCTACTATACTAATGTCTCCGTCCCTGTGTCCTTTTATGAAGCCTTTACATCTTCAACACCCCTCAATCCCCATGCATATGATCTGACTCAAACCACTTTCACTCTTCCTCTTGCCCTCCCTCTCATACCTTGCTTGTTTTCTTCCGCTGAGTTTTAGTGCAGTTTCCCATCTCTCATCTGCGATTTCGTTGGTTTCATTCTCTGCTTTAGTTGTTGTCACCTGTGACTGTGTTTCATGCCATGGATGCATATATATCTATAACTATTTATACATATATGTGTGTATAAAAGATAGGATGTCTATAGATATGTAAATGTTTCTGTCAGTCTGTACCTATGTGTGTCGTTAAACAAATGTCTCTGAGTATAATAATTCATGTATTTGGATATATCAGGCTGTGTATTTCTGTCTCTGATCAGTTATGAGGGGGATAAACCTGCTGCCAGGGATTAAAGATTTCAATGAGAGAGAGAGCCCTTGCGAGAGGACAGTAGTATACAAAAAGAGAGAGAGAGGGATATTGAGATGGAATTACAGAAATGACACGAAAGAAAGGAACAGCGTAAGAGAACACAGTTTTGAGACATGGCTGTTAGGGATGTGAAAGTTGGCAAGAAAATGGATTATTGATAGACAATACAATCGGTTTTGAAACACAGAAGATGCGGCAGGTGGCAGGAAAATAAAGATCTGATAAGAGATAGGTGGTAAGAGAATGGTGGACGGGTAAACACGAAATCTGAAGTCAGTGTTAGGTAGCAATAACAGGACTGATAGGTTATTGGACAATGTAAACCTTGTTGACACAGACAAAAGAGAGAGAAGTGGTCAGAGAACATGACATAGACTTGATAGACTATACAGGACTAACAAATGCATTAAGCAGGCCAGTAGAGGGGATTATAGAGAAGAGGCAAGAAAATGGATATGTGTCAGACACAGAAAAGGGCTTCCAACTGGTGACAAGAGAACAGAGGCCTTCTAGACACAAGTGACAGAACAGCGAGGAATCACAAATAGCGGACTACTAGACACAGAACAGGAGGTCAGAAAGGTGACCAGAGAATAGACATACTAGACACAGAGTATTGGTAGCAGAACAGCAGCAAGAATATGAACGATACACATATAAGCACAAAAGACAAGGATGCATATCTGATATATTATATATATATATATATATCAGAATGGAAAAAGTTTTATGGAAAGAGATTTGTGTGGAATAACATGTGATAGAGATGAGAAAGACATTGAAAGACTGACACAGGAAGGCTAATGCATAGCACAAATGGCAGTCAGAGAGACAGCAACAAAAACCTCAGTGATTTCTGAGGGAATTAAAGAAATATTTCTATTTTCTAATCTACTAATCCTTTGCAATCTAATCCGAGCTAAAGCACTGTGTGAGGAGGGAAATTGGGGAGGGGGATAGAGAGGGCTGAAAACCTCTGGCTGTATGATTGTGGAAGAGGGCAGCGTGTGAGGTTAGGGAGCACAGTGCAAAGTGTGACAGAAACAGTTTGAAAGTCTGTTTTCAAACTGTATAGGAAAATATTTCAACAACTCTTTACTGAAAACATAATTATATGTTATTTATTCACATATGTTATTTCTGTTGTTAGATGAATCAGCCGCAGTTTCTTTTGGCTGACATTATGTTTTAAACTGAATGAGTTAACTTACATTATTTCATTTCAGGGGATGGATGGGTACAAAATAATTATAAGTCAATTACTGAACCTTCACTATATGTTATAATCTTAATCTTCCCATATATATACTCAAAACTGTAAAACACTAAATAAATATGAAGCATTGTAACAATTTATTGTCAAATTTGCTGATAGCCTGTCTAAAACAAAGGCCAAATTTTGCCAGAAAACATACCACTAAAAACGATTAGCATAAAGCAATGCATACTACTGCAAGAAGAGGATGTATGGATTATTCTGTGCTTAGCATTGCACATAGTACAGTAAAAAATCCTCAGGATGCATTGTATACAGATCCAGTTTTCTTGCAAATTTGTAGCCAAATATCCATCTTATACAACCCATCATCATAGTTTAACCCATGCTTACTTTGTAAGTCACAATTGTTCACAACATATAATTCCATGCTCAGTATGCCGGCCTCATGCCCACCCCAATCACAGAGTCCCAAATGCCCAACAAATACAGTTCTACACCCAGACTAAGGCCAGGTACCTACTGTCATTTGTTTTTTGCTTAAAAAGAAAAAAGTTCAAACACAAGTGAAACCATATGTCAATCATAAATGTGAAATAACGTCATGCTGGTATATACAGCCCTAGTCCATCATAACAGTTTCATGTACTGCCAGCAGGGCTGAGAACTGGCAATCCTTTATGCGACAAACCCATCAATACTATTAATGACCAGCTCCATCATTGGTTACAGCATTAAGGTTACATTTTCAATGAAGTGGACTTTTTTTTCTCTCTCACTGTTATATATTCCCTCGCTTGGTGATTATGTCTCAAAGGTCTGGTGTAAATGCAGAGTGATAGTGATGACGGCTGTGTATGCATGCTAGAACATGTGTTTGCAATCAGGAGCAACTGCAAACATGTATTTTATTTACAGTAGACATTAATAACATCTTTATAAATGTATTTTATCCCAAAAAAATAAAAATACTTTTTTTTATTTTTTAATGTTTTATCACTATTGACTATATTATTAACAGGTGACATTAATTGATTTTATTTTATTTTTATTGTGTGCGTTTTTTGGGGACTTGATATTCCACATATGTGTGGGTCATAGCCTGCAGTGTCTTATTTGTTAGAGCAGAGGGGACCTAAACCCGTATTCATCAACAGACAAATCTTCAGATCCGCTCCTTGTTGAATATGGACATGCATATCCCCTATGTACGTATGTTTTTTTTAAAAAAAGCAAAAAAAAACAAAAACGCACATTACGTTCATTTTGTGTTCCTTGATTAATGAGACCCAGGATAGTTTTGGAGTGTGATGAATCTCCAGTTTCCCCTAGAAATGAGTGTATCGCCCGCCACATCATCTCATTCATAATACTAGTATCGAGACTATAACTCCCATTCTAATTATCTTCTACATATTGCAAGTTATCCTCAATTACATTGTCATTATTCAGAGTTGCTAAATATTATTATACTATATTACTATTACTATTATTATTACTATAATAATAGTGTTACCTTTAAGGTTGTAATACTGTGTATTGCTATGTCATTGTCTTTAAATTCAAGCCCACTTATTGTTCAGCATGTACATTTGTCATTAGTGTTAACGTCTTAATTTCATTCACGTCTCCAGTATTCAATCTCTTGTATCAGGATGCGTGCCTGTAAGTAAATTAAGAATAATAGCCCTCTATACCATCATACTAGCCTGTGATTTGAGCAAATATAATTCATAGTGTTTTAGAGAACATTACTTCTGTTCATTAATTTATTGTACCGAAACTGCTTATGTCAATTGCATTCAAATATTGCTTTTTTGCCTCAAGTATTACTTTTTAGCATTATTGTTCAGATAAACATGTTCATTTATTGTTATAATCAATTTATCTTCTTTCTGTTACATTACTCTGCATCTCTTCCATTTCCAACAGAAATTGAGCTTGTTTTACACAAGCCACTACTTATCAGACTTCAGGCCATTAGGTTACAAGTCCTTACAATAAACTTGCCAAGTGAGTAATCCCCTGTGCGCGTTTCCACAAGTTACTTTTTGGGAGTCAGGTGGGGTTTTCCTAAGTCAACCCTTTGTGGACCCTGCTAGAGAGAATAAGACTCGGGTGGAGCCACTGCATTGAGAAGTCAGGAAAAGGTAAGACGACCCTAAAGATGGGTACACATCTATGCATTTATCGTGCAGATCACACTATTCACAATTGTTCAGATATTGCAAGAGTGTGTATGCCGCCACGATCATGTTTTATCGTACCAAAACACATCGCATCTGTTGATTTGGTTTTTTGAATTTCCTAAAAATCATGATCCAAGATGGAACGATGTCAGGCAAATGTGGAAGTGTGTACACACTCACGACCAGCAGTGTAGGCAGTGATGAGGGTAAATTGTGTTGGTGTATATGCATGCCTCGGCGTGCTCATCGAGACTTTCAATCATTAGTGAAATCATTACAGAAATTGCATCTGAAGTAGGTTCACAGTGGTTCTTAGCGGCTCAGTGGCTACACCTCCCATTAGCTTCATAAGTGGCTATGGCTACAGCTACACTAACGAAATGTTGACAGTCAACAATCTTTGTGTTCTGCTTTTGCTTTGCCATTCTGTAGAATGGCAATTTCACACTGTATTTGTAAATTAGCATTTTGCAGAATATGTAGTCTATGAATAAAGCTGACTGTCAATTTATTCTACTTTGTGGTGGAGTTGAGGTAGGATGGGGAACACTTAAGACCAAATTCCACAGCTAAATGCATAATAATGTCAGAGGTTAGTGGAAACGTGTGTTGCTAACCAGTAAGGGAAACTTCCCTTTACAAGGCAGCGCCGCTTTAAATTTAAGCGCTGAAGACGCCAAACTCGCGGGTGTTGAAGAACCCGGAGCTTCATACATTTACCCCTGGATGTCTGATGGATTTAATCTTCATTATTAGGGACAGCACACAGAAGCCAAGTCAGCCATATAAAGTATTGTTATGAATTACACATACATTGCAATTACTTCAGTCACATGCTTCTTTTATATAACTAAATTAAACGTGCAGTCTGTTCAATCAGTGGGGCCTATGTTTTAACATAAATCTGGAGCAACCCCATCAGCACTGTCAATCTTGTCAATCTGTTCCTTTGTTATCAGTTATCAGTCTTCCCAGAACCAGTCCCTGCTTTGGGGCTTCTCTTCATGGCAAAGTCTCTGTGACTCTCATGACTCCATTGTATCTTATAATGTACTGGTGGTTGTTGGCTTTATAAGACCAGTTATACACTGGCATTGTGTCCAAAATAACATTGGAAACAATGGGTTCTATTTACAGACCCATGTGTTGCACCAACGCCAGTAACACATATGAAATTAACACCAGGGTGTAGATTTATCAAAGTAGAGGTCTTACCCATAGCAACCAATCAGATATTAGCTATAAAATACCTAGTATATTCTAGAAAATGATAGTTAGAATTTGATTGGTTGTTATGGGCTACACCTCAACCTTTTCCTTTTTACAAGGTTTGATAACTCTGAATACTGATACTGAAACAGCTATTGTGTTTTAAAATTTGTTCATATTGTACTTTATGTATTAACAACCATACAGTACTATTTATAATTTTCTCTATTTTGGATATGTTATTATTCTAAAAATCTTTGCTTTTTGCCGGACATAGTATTCTTGCCATTTTTGAAAAAAAATAAAAAAATTGTAAAATGTAATTTTGTAAATGTTTATAGTATCAACAGTTGTTAAATTATTACTTCTTCTCCCCATGCATTCCGATGGCATCTTTATATTGCACATATGCATTGTGTGTATCCTGCAGTGTGCCATGTCTGTCTGCATACGGCAAGAACCGTATAGCCAGAATATTCACATTATGTTATATATATATATATATATATATATATATATATATATATATATATATATATATGAATATATAACATATATATATATATATATATATGTATATATAACATATATATATATATATATATATATATATATATATATAAAAGATCGTATTGGGGTTACCGTCTTCTGGGGTAGACAACTGCACTTCAGAACTTCAGACAGATCAGCCAAGGATATCTCACCAGGTATTCACCAGGCATCAAAATAGACAAGCAGAAACAAATCCTAGCCCAATTTATTCATGGTAAATCTCTCTCTACAGTGAGGAACCTAGTGTCCCACACGCTACCTTGTTGAAAAAAACAAAATGGGACAACAATCCCTGTGCAGCTTTTTCCCACACACAGACAATCTCCCTGGGGTTTTTAGAACACAAACAACAGACATTCAGGACTTATACACCTGCCATTTACTTCTTATGCAATGCTTCTGTCACAATATATATAAGTGTGTGTATATATATATATATATAAATATATATATATATATATATATATATATATATATATATATATATATATTGATATATTGACATGAGCACCCTGGTGATGCACACATAGGGCCTGGTTCATTAAGGGAAGGAAAGCAAAAAACGGGAGTAACTTTGCACCTTGGTAAAACCATGTTGCATTGCAGTGGGAGGTAAATTTAAAATGTGGGGACAGATTTATAGTTTGGGTAGGGCATGTGATAGATTAACTTTAAAATTCAGTGTTAAATAAAGTAATTGTTCAACATAGAAAAACAGCCAGTATTTAACTTATATGCAAAATAATAAATTAATTTGCATCCTTTGCATTGTAACATGGTTTGTCCTGATAAAAAGGTACTCCTTTTTTGCCTTACTTTCCTTATTCAATCAGGCCCACAGACAACTTCTTGTGGTATAAATGGTACTTTTATTGTTATATCACAATAAATAGCATAGGCTTCTGTCAGGTTGACACCAGGCAACCCTACACTGGCAAGACATAGTCCTCCATCTAGACTCCGGCCATGGCCGGATTAAGGGGGGGGCACAGGGGGCACGTGCCCCGGGCCCCCCTCTCTCCGAGGGCCCCCCGCCACCCGCAATACCCTCTCTGCTGACAGCTCACCCCCGCCTCCCCACTTAACCCCCTCTGCTAACAGCAGCCGCGGTGCTGCTGACACAGAGTGGGCGCATGCGTCAGTGTGGACCCCACTGACCGCCGCATCTGACAGCCGCATCTGACAGCTGTCAGTTGCAGCGTTTGCTGTCAGACAGCAACTGACAGCAGGCTGTCAGATGGCAGATACGGCAGCCGGCGGGGTCCACTCTGACGCATGCGCCCACTCTGTGCATTTTACTATTAGAGATCCTCTGCTGCCGACTGGGTATTATTTAAAGAGTGTGTGGCATTAACATCGGAATCTTGACTTTTAATTACATTGTTACTACAAAATAATCCAATCCAGTTTGTCAGGCTTCAGGTAAGTAGTGTCCTATGCTTACCTGAAGCAATTTTTTACCTCCATACAAAATAATGTTATAAACTATTCACATTCCTTCTGTATAGCTGTATAGCTATGTACTGTTTGTATGAGACCGCAGTATGCACAGATGCCAACATATAGAGTGGGTAATTTTTTGGCTGGCTGCTATATACTGAAAGTAAATTAACATAATATTGGAAAGTTGTCTAGTGCTGGAGTTTAAAATCTGACTTATGCCTAGTCACACATGCACTATAAAATTAATAGCATGCAGATATGCAGTATGGATCTAAGCTGAATTGTATGCAGAGCCGCTGTATAGATCTAAGCTAAATAGTAGCAGACCTGCAGTATGAATCTAAGCTGAATAGTAGCTGACATGCAGTATGCCCCTGGACTGAATAGTAGCTGACATCAGTATGGACCTGGACTGAATAGTAGCTGACATGCAGTATGCCCCTGGACTGAATAGTAGCTGACATCAGTATGGACATGGACTGAATAGTAGCTGACATGCAGTATGCCCCTGGACTGAATAGTAGCTGACATCAGTATGGACCTGGACTGAATAGTAGCAGACATCAGTATGGAACTGAACTGAATAGTAGCTGACATGCAGTATGCCCCTGGACTGAATAGTAGCTGACATCAGTATGGACCTGGACTGAATAGTAGCTTACATCAGTATGGACCTGGACTGAATAGAAGCAGACATGCTGTATGGATCGATTTCTACAGTGTTCTATTTTTGTTACTTTTTTGCATAAAACATGTGGGGGTTTAATCGCTAGAACGGAAGACTCTAGGAGGTACATTTCCTAAACTACGAGTTTGAAAAAGTGGAGATGTTGCCTATAGCAACCAATCAGAAACTAGCTGTCATTTTGTAAAATGTACTAAATAAATGATAACTAGGGGCCTGATTCATTAAGGTTCTTAAATGAAGAGGATTCTCATTTCAGTCTCCTGGACAAAACCATGTTACAATGGAAGGGGTGCAAATAAGTGTTCTGTTTTACACATAAGTTAAATACTGCCTGTTTTTTCATGTAACACACAAATATCAACTTTAAATTTCAGTGTACAAATAAGCTATCAAGTACTTGTGTGTTACATGAAAAAACAGGCAGTATTTAACTTGTGTGCAAAACAGAACACTTATTTGCACCCCTTCCATTGTAACATGGTTTTGTCCAGGAGACTGAAATGAGTATCCTCTTCATTTGAGATCCTTAATGAATCAGGCCCTAGAATCTGATTGGTTGCTATAGGCAACATCTTCACTTTTCAAACCCGCAGTTCAGTAAATATACCCCTAGGATGGAAACTTACTAAAGAGCATTTTTGTTGCAGTATACAACATACAGTATATTAACAAGCGGTTTGAGGGTCAAATTTCAAGCCGCATGCGTGGTGTGGCTGTTTGCAAACACCTAAACCAAATGCAGTGTAAGAGAAACTGCCAGAAAAAAGGACAAATTTTTTAGGCACAGTTTTGATAAATGAAACAGCTCAAACAGCATGTTGTTTGAGCTACAGTATCTGACTTTTCAGAACAGAGAGGAGACAACACTTATTAATTATTGGGCGATAAACACTTATTAAGGAGGCAAAATTAATTTTCTACTTTTAGTGAGGGCAATACTTTATGATGGGGGCAACTATATATATATATATATATATATATATATATATATATATATATATGCACAGGTACATATATATATATATATATATATATATATATATATATATATATATATATATTTATTTATTTATACATATTTATGTAATCTAATTAAAGCTTTAATGTAAGTGGCAGGCTTTGATAATTACTTTAAAAATGATTAATAAAATAGAGGGTCCTACATGATATATATATATATATATATATATATATATATATATATATATATGTGTGTAGTAGATGCAGAGGGGACCATAGTGTATGGATGCAGGGGCACAGAGTGTGTGGAGATGAAGGAGGGCACAGAGTGTGTGGAGATGAAGGAGGGCACAGAGTGTGTGGAGATGAAGGAGGGCACATAATGTGTGGAGATGAAGGAGGGCACAGAGTGAGTTAGCTGTAAATTATTCTTTGACAAAAATATAATAGAAAAAAAAATATAAAAATATTATTTTCACTTGGATTTATGTGTATTATTTTTGAAAACAACTTACTAAGTATTTCTGTCCTGACCTAAATACTTATTACGTTATTTTGACCCAACTACTTATAAAACGGGACTGCTCGGTAATTATTTTGAAGGGGTGCCTTGAAAAAATTATGGAGACTCTAAGGGTGCCGCAAACTGCAAAAGTTTGGGAACCACTGCCTTAATTTTAGATCTTAGGGGCCCCCCTGTCTTAAGTGCCCTGGGCCCCCCAAAGCCTTAATCCAGCTCTGACTCCGGCCACTGTTTAGCATTGGTCGTAATGCATAGTAGCGCAATAAAGGTTTTTATGGATGACACTCCTCCCACAGTCCTAGCTTGATTGACAAGTGACACTCCCATATTGCCTTTAAAAGGGAGTTTTCTGCAGGTGTTCTGTAATTGCTCTTCACTGCAGACAAACCCTGTCAGCTTTGCTGTTAGCTGTGGAAAATACACTTTAACACCATTTTCAAAGCATGTAAGTTAAATCACACTTTATATATTTACTTTGTCATACCTATGTCCTTCACTTTTTTATCTTTGAACTGGACACACTACTGTATAAGTGTATAGTGTCTGCAGTATTGCTTTGCAGACTGTTAGTGGAATAGCTAATTACTCTCTTAGAGGCCTGTGGGAAACTACTCCTTTTGGCACATATCCCTCCAACTAGTGTCACCAAGTCAGGTGGCGCAGACCTCGCGAGGAGTGCATCTCTGTGAAAGATAGCTGGCTGACGTTTTAAGGCCAGAGACAAGAAAGATTCTATTGCATTTTTAAATGTCCTCACAATCACGCTTACCAACGTACTAACAGGGACATTATTTTCTTGCCACTTGAGAACACTGTTCTGAGACAGCCTGTCCTCTCTCTCTCTACTCATAGCCCCTTATTTTTGTAAAAGAACTCTTATGAGCCCTTTCTAACTGTGGTTCTACTGCAACAGAGGAATAGGTTTTCTGGCATTCAGAACAAGCCCTATAAAAACAATTTCTATGGCTAAGTATACTCTGGGGCAGTAAAACCTGTGTAGAAATATTTCCCTTGTTTTTCCTTCCCCTAAGTGTCCACCACCCACCTAGGTGTGTGCAGTTTCTAACACTAAGGGAACATGAATTTGTGGAACTACCAATTGTTCTACCGTATTCCCCTTCACAGCAGCACTTTGAAACAGCATATTACTTTTGAGAACATGTGATGGCATACAGCCTGCCAAGTTGTCAGGTCTTGCAATATCTCCATCATTATTAGCCAAATTAAAGGCATGCTTTAAAGTCATGTCATTTCTCTGGTCACGTGCAAAGTTGGGCACACACAACTGTTCAGGATAATCAGACCAGTCTATACTCTCACCAACAGGCAGGGCAGGCACATCCGCGATGTCACAAGCCAACGCTGATTTCAACTGTCCAGGCTTCCCTGAAAGTCCTGGGCAGCACTGTGGCTAAGTGGTTAGCACTTCTGCCTCACAGCACTGGGATCATGAGTTCAATTTCTGACCATGGCCGCAAGACCTTGGCTCCAGCCAGGACAGAAATTGAGACCAGTGTAAGTTCACTTCCAGAGTATACGACTGCTTGAAGAACCTTATTGTTCATCCGCATAGTCACTTTAACTATATATATAGCATTATTATGATTTATTGATATAAAAAGATGAAATGAATATAGTGTAAGAAGAGGAACTACAAGGGAACAGCCAAAATGACCATGATGTCCAAATGAAACAAGGTAAATCTAGACAGCTTATGCCAACCTAGAATATCAGATGTCCATTCACTTACATAGAGTGTAAGATGTCCACAACTATTTCAGCCCAAAAACTAAAGAAACACTGAATGCTTCACTTGCTATCAAGATTAGAAAACCTACAAAATGTAAAATACATGGCACTCCTTCAATACCCCATGGTTGATAACTAACACCAAATTAAAAAGTCAATTAAAGGATCCACACCATGTACGGCAACTTAACATACTCCACTGCCCCAAATATATTTCACATAGACTAATCATAATAACACTAGCAGGAGAAGGGTCCACTTAGATGGTAGAAGGTATAGATATAAAGTAGAGATAAAATAAAAACAAGCCTCTGATCTACTTATATATACACCAGAAATGTGTTTGAATCAGAAATTACATATTGTAGTTGGATATTATTCTATTTAAATCATCTGAACAGAACTATTCACTAAGGGACTCATGCATTAAGGCACACATAACAAACATATTGTTTGTTTTGTGTGCATTTTTTTAAAAAAATGTAAGTAATTCATGTATACGCACGTCCGTTTTCACCTACAAGCAGATACGACGAAACGTCTCTTGTTGAATACAGGTCTAAGTGAGCTCTGCTTTGACAGACACAATACACAGCAGGATATGTCAATTATATATGTTTAACATAGAGTCAGAAAAGAACACTCAAAGAAAAAAAGTACTCAAATTATTGTCACCTGATAATAATATAATCATTAATGAAAAAACATTTTAAAAAAAATATATTGTTTTTTCTATTCTTCCCCCCCCTCCCATAAAATACATTTATCACAATGTTATTAATGTCTACTGTACATAAAATACATTTTTACATTTGCTCATGATTGCAAACACATGTTCTACCATGCATACACTAGTGCAAGTGAAACAACAGAAAAAAACCTTTCAGATGCCCAAAGCATGAAAATCGGATGCTGCAAAATAAGTACCAATTAACTAGTCCTAGGGCTGCACTGAAAACTAATATCCTAATTGGCCACTAGAGGTCACCTGTGACTCACAAATCTATATACTACTAGATCAGTTTGACATTTACTAGTGATGCACAAGAGATCCCCAAAGTAATTGCTCCCATGAGGTGATGTAGTAACCTTGTCTCTTACTGCATATATTTAGGGGTGGTAGAGACAAGGTCTTTACCTCACCACTTGCCCCCAAAAATGTCTTCTCCTATTGCTCTAGTCGCCTGTTGCTCACTGCAGAGGTGAGAGTGGTGACTGACAGCATGACAGGAGTAGGGACTAAAGAAGGGAAGTATTATTCCACTGGACTGGACTTTTATACCATTGCACCTTCCAGATTTTACCTTCATGCAAGTCTGCCAAGAGATTACCCTGTAAACCTGACATTTCATATTATTATTACAAGTTCTGTTTACCTGCACTTCTGTGAGTTTGACTTCTATTATTCATATTGTGGCTCTGTTGTTAATTTTGTATCATATCCTGGACTATATGCTGTGCACTGCTGTTTGTTACTCGCCAGCCTTAAAGCTAGATTTAGCCCATCACATGTGCTAAATCCATACTTGCCAACTCTCCCGGAAAGTCAGGGAGACTCCCGAAATTCGGGTCAGTCTCCCGGGCTTCCGGGGGAGCTGGCATTTCTCCCGGATCCAATATTTCAACGAATCACGCCATTTTGGAGGGCGGGAGGGGGCGGGGCGAGGCAAATCGTGTCATTTTGGCCTCCCCCCTGCAACGTATAGTACGTTTTCGCAGGGGGCGGGTCCCCCTCCCACCCTCCAGTCATGCCCCCAACTCCCGGAAGCAAGTTTCCGGGAGTTGGCAAGTATGGCTAAATCTACTAAACATCATTATTATTTCACCTATTTTTTACTCCTTTACCAATTGTTTAGTAAAACACACAGTGATTCATGACAATGTCGGTTTCATTATCGAGGGTTCTAACCAGGGCCGGATTAAGGGAATGGAGGCCCCTGGGCTAAGGGGGCCTCCATTCCCCCGTGAGGGCCCCCCCCGTGATCCGAGCTGCCCGCGCCCCCCCTCCTCCCGTGATCTGAGCTGCCCGTGCCCCCCCTCCCCCGGCACTTACCTCCTTCTCCGGCACGCTGTACGCTCTTTACTGAGGAGATTTCCTCAGTAAGGAGACTATAGTGCGCCGGAGAAGGACCGCAGTGAAAGTGCTCAGCAGCACTGATCGCGCCGGGGGCGCCCCCGCCCCGACCGATCAATACTGCTGCTGAGCACTTTCAAGGGCCCCCTGGATGCCATAGGCCCCTGGGCTGTAGCCCGGTTAGCCCTATGGTTAATCCGGCCCTGGTTCTAACCACAAGGCAATTTTATTGGAAAGATAGAGTCGAACAAATAGCACATTATTATACAATCAGCTCTAAACATTTCCATTAGGCAAAGACAGAGGCAAAATAAAGTACGGTTAGAGTGCTCTTAACAATGGAGTAAGCAACTAATTTTCTCTTTATCACACAATTTTAAGAAAAACCTTTGGAAGATGTTTCCTTCTCTTTGGGTGGTTCTGGACCTCCAATTGGATGCTTTGTCATATTGGAAGCTTGTGGTTACTTGGATATTACCCTCTTTTTTTAAAAAATAAATACATTTTATTGAGGGGTTTTTTTCAGAAATAAGAGGTACAGAAAGTGAATCAGCAATACATACCAGAATTATAAAAGAAAGCATTAGAGACATTTCACATATGCTTAAAGTAATAGTATTATTAACTTTGTATATTAACAGTTTGGAGCAGTATTATGAGGTAAATCCAGATTGAGGTTTTACTGTTAAAAGCCACTCTGCACCAAAATGGGGAGATGGAAGGACTGGGAGAGGGGGGAGGAAGAAGAAAAAGCCAAGAAAAAAGAGAGGGAGGGGAGGGGGAGGGGAGGGGGAGGGGGGGGGGGAGGAGGGCTTGTTAGTAAAGGTATGAGTAAGAAGGGAGTAATATAGGAAAGTAAGGAAGGTGAAGAAAGACTCGATACCAAAAGTATATTTTTTAAATTTTTGTTAAGAAACGTGCTTTGATGAAGTAAAGTAATCTTGCCAAGAATGCCATGTAGAAAGTATTTGGTTAGGGCGATCATTTAAGACGCTAGTCATATGTTCTAAATTATATATTTGCCAAACATTTTGAATAAGCTCTGGGATTGGGGGGGCACTCGGTTTGTATTTTCTAGCTATCAAACATCTAGCTGCAGTGAGAATGTGGCCCGGGAGTTCCCAAACAAGTTTATGAGTGTCAGGGGGAAGGTGGGGAAGAAGAAAGTAGGAGCGATTAAACGAAAACTTTAGACTGGTTATTTTATGGATAAGATCAGCTACTTCTCTCCAGAAAAGGTTAATTTTTGGCCAATTCCACCAGATTTGGGACAAGGTATGTCGATGACCACAGTTACGCCAGCAAAGATCAGAGGTTGTAGGATAAATAGATTTCAGTCTGGAAGGGACTAAATACCAACATTTATCTGAGTACAGATTGAGGATTTAGCAACTGCCTCTTGGATATCAGTCCACTCTTCAGGATCTAAAACCTCGGCCATGTCCTCCTCCCAGAGAAGCTCATGTACCTCTTTATCAGGTTTGTTATTCATCAACAGCAGGTAAAAAGTGGAAATTAGTCTTCTAGAGGTCAATCTGTGGGCACAGAAAGACTCTAGAGAAGTTGGACAGGAAGGAGTTTGCGGGTCTATTTGGCTGTTGAATAGATGACGTATTTGAAGATATCGATAAAAGGATGAGAATGGAAGGTGAAGTTGATCGCGGAGTTCAGGGAAAGACGGAAAGAAACCCATAGGAACTATATCAGGTAAAAACATAATGTTATGCTTTGTACAGTGGGAAAAAGATTTAGGATTCATACCCGGAGGAAATGCTGGGTTGTTCTAGAGATGGAACATTCGTTTTGGGGTTATCTATAAGCTTGAAGGAGCGCGTACAATATTTACATATTTCAAGTGAAAAGCAAACTGTAGGAGGGAGAGTGTGTAGAGGGGGAAGGTCTTTTACATCAAGCCAGAATAGGATACTGGGAGATAACATCTGGAGAAGATCTGCTTCCATGTCGACCCACAATCTAGTGTGAGGGCGTGCTAAAACTGCTTGAGTGAAATGCGATGCTAAATAGTATTTATGGAGGCAGGGAAGACACAAGCCACCCTTTTTAGCATGTCAGTAGAGGACTTTTAGACGGACTCTTGGGTGTCTGTTGGACCATACAAACTGAGAGATACTAGACTGTATGTCTTTGAGAACAAGCAAAGGGGCACGAACTGGTAAGGTTTGAAATAGATAAAGAAGTCTGGGTAAGATATTCATTTTTATTGAGGTGACTTTACCAATTCATGATATGTATTGAGGTGACCAAGAGCGGAGATCTCGTTTTAAAGTGGCTATTAAAAGGGGAAAGTTGACCGCAAATAGCTTATCATAACTTTTGGTTAGCTTGATTCCTACATATTTAATATGTCGTATGCTTGCCAGTTAAACTTAAACGTGTCTTGCAAGTGTTTTTGAGTGTTAGACTGAAAGTTGAGAGCTATGGCTTCTGTTATGTCTGAGTTCATTTTAAAGTTAGAGAGTAAACTATAATTTTTAATTTCCGAAAAAACAGAAGGGATCAAAACGTGAGGGTAAGGAGAACATCATCTGCATAGAGGGATAATTTAGATGGCCTAGAGCTAGTTGAAATTCTTGAAATGTTTTGATTAAGGCGGATTCTAGCGGCAAGCGGTTCCATCATTTGTGCGAAGAGGAGGGGAGAAAGGGGACATCCTTGTATAGTAGCATTACGAATTGTAAAGGCCGGGGAGGCACAACCATTAGCTAGAACTATTGCTGAGGGATTGTGATACAATGATACGATTCAGTTAAGGAAAGGACCTTGGATATTGGTTGCGTTAAGAACTTCGCACATAAAGGACCGCGAGATGTGGTCAAACGCTTTCTCTGCATCAAGAGCCACCACCAGAGCAGGGGTCTTATATTTATGAACAGTATGGATTAAATTAATAACTTTTCTCGTGTTATCCGCCGCTTGGCGGTTAGGGATGAAAACCACTTGGTCTGGGTGGACCAGGGAGGGAATCACACGGGCACATTACCCTCTTTTTAAATATGCATGTAAACCAATGTGCTTTTTATCACTGTAGGGGCACTTATTTTCCTGCAAGGTGGGAGTGGACATGCCATGCTGACAGAAAATACATGATCAGGCTCAAACACCTCAGTGAACACAGAGTAACAACGGTGGGATCACCCAATTAGCGTTGTGCTATGCCTTACCTGCTCAATTGATGAAGAAAATAGCCTCATCAAGTAGTCTTTTCACACTTTCCATCTGCATCCTTCAGAGAGGATTTATGAAGAGTTATCAGGTATCGAATACATAATGCAACAACAGTTTTTGAGTCTGGGAATGCAGGCACAGGTGAATGCAGAGGCTTGTTAATGTGTGAAACCTCCAAGGAATGTTTTGGCATTGAAAGGGTGTTACCTCTTGATGCAGTAAAATCTGGTAACAAAGAGTGTCTTGGAGTGAGTAGTCAATGAGCTGGTGGGGGCACTGCTCATTAAGACACTCCAGTCTTTTTGGTCTTCTAGGTTAAAAATTACCTATAGCTGTACAGGCTTGATGAATAGAGAAGTTTTGCCCATAAGGAGTCTCATTTAGAGTTAGGAGCAAATCCAGCTAAATGATGCAATTGTGTACCTAGGCAAAAACATGTGGAATTGCTCTGCAGCGGGTGGGGAAAATGTAAACTTTGTAGACTGATTTAGAGTTGGGAAGGGGGCACATCCCAGTTCAACTCTAAATTGCAGTGTAAAAATAAAGCTGTCCAGTGTTTGTGTGCTACATGCAAAATCTGTTATCATTTTCTCTGCATGTAAAAAGAAAAGCATTTTCACCGCTTGCATCACAACATGGTTTGTGCAGGTGCAAATTTGGACCATTTAGCTAGATTAGCGATTTACTGCAGTGAATCGCATAATTTTGGCCCTGCCCCGCAACAAAATGTTGCAATTTGTTGCTTCCTCAAACCACCCTCCCATTACACCCCCCTGGGATCTCCCAGGGAGCTACCATACAATGTTGGTGTCCCGTAGATAGGTGCCGGCATTGTGACTTTTTCCCTATGAACTATGTTTTGGACTTGTTCCCACTCAGAGACACTACTTTCATACAGGTGCTGCTGGTTGTGTGATCAGGACCGCCTCCCTGATTCTCATTGGTCCTGAGTACTATTTAAACTACCCATGACATTTGGGTCATTGCCTGTTCTTCGTGTTACTCAGATTGCTTGGCTCCTGGTTACCAGTACCTGTTCCTCTGTTTGGGCCTCCTGAGTCTATTGTTGCTGTTACCTGCCGGCTGGACTTACCTAATTCATCGTTGCACTTGGTACCTGTAGTTCTACGCTGTGCCCAGAGTTTGCTGCTGCTGTTACCTGCTAGCTGGACTTCCGCTTATGACATCTTTGCATCTGGTACCTGTAGTTCTACTATGCCGAATCTACTATCATGGATGTCTGCTGATTGAACTTTTGCTTTTACATCTATGCACCTGGTACCTGTAGTCCTCTGTGGTCCGTGGAACTTTACCGCTGTCAAGTTACAGATTGGAAACATCTTCTGTGAGTTGATCGCTGCATATTCAAGTTGATTCTATGCACCTGTGCTGTATGTTCAAGTTGGCTCCCGTTAAAGACTCTCCTGTGATTCTGCTCGCTATTCTACTGTGACTGTGTTCCATAGCGAGCTTGCTATTAAGTTTACTACTATTGAACTTCTTATCGTGAACTTTGCTATATATTAAGATATCTCTGTGTTGGATTGTTGCTGGAAGATATTAGCCTTACGGGGCGGCACGCGGCTGGGATTCTTTGCTTTTCTATTGCTTCTAAGTAACGGACTGTTTAAGGGCTCTCTGCTCTATTTGATCATATTGGGATTGATATATATTGTCCAAGAATTATCGTGATACCTGTGACCACCTGCTATGTGCAATATACCATCTTCATGTCTGGACTATTTGCTATTTCATCCCATAACAGCAGGGGCAGATCTAGAAAAATGCTGTACCTGGGGCGATTTAGGGGGGGGGGGATTTAGGCCCCGCCCCTTTCTAACATCTTAGGCTGCCGACGGCTGCACACTATGTGCAGGTCCGTCCAGCCGTAACAGGCAGGGACAGTGTGCTGCCCGGCTGCTCTGATTGTGTTTTAAACACAGTCAGAGCAGCTGGGCAGCACACTGTCCCTGCCTGTCACGGCTGGACGGACCTGCACATACTGTGCAGCCGATGGCAGCAAGTGTCTGCTAGGGGGGGGCGATCACCCCGATCGCCCCCCCCCCCCCCCCCCTGGATCCGCCACTGCATAACAGTTGCTCAGAGTCACTAACAAACTGAAGTATATATTGTGAATTGCATTCTGTTTGTATTCCATTGCCGTGTGTGCTTTCCATGTTATATATATTCTTCCATTGCTATTATACCATCAGCATATATACCTGTTGTGTCATCAAGCAATATATCCTTCAATTTTATCATCTCTCCAGTGTCTTATCTGATATTCAGCCTGAGTGTTGTCTCCACTATCCTCTGTCACTTTTGAGGTAGATCATTATAGACAGATGCAAGGGATCATTAAAAAACTACTCAAATCGTGACAGTTGGCAAGTATGATAAAAGTTAGTAAATAAATAATAACTTATATGCTCAGTTTGTATACACTATCAGTGAGTGCACAAATGTTTGCAATTATCATTATTTTTATAGATATGTGTTTTTATATATATTTTCTCTTTTTCTCCTCTTAATTGAAAAATAACCTGACAGTAACCATGAGCCCTTTATTATCTCAGGAGAGGTACAAGCTTAGCAACACACTGTCAGGCACCATCCCCGCATTGTGCTGTCAGGCCGTTAGCCTTCTGAGGATAACAATAGCAGGGCACTAACCGGTATTAACGCTACTGAACTAATAGGTGCGGAGTCTAACGTACCCCTGGTATTCGCCAGGGACCCCCGCAAGGAGGTTTGGACTTCGCTGCACAGGGTACGCAGGTCGCGGTCCTATTAGCCAGTCACCGGTGTAGTGTAGAAGGGTCAGACGGTGCGGGTAAAGCCAAACAGGAATAAACAGTACCAGGGAGAATCCAAGAGGGTAGTCAACAGGCTGAGGTCGCAGTACAAAAGGGTCACAAGATAAAGGAGAAGTCGCCAAGCCGGGTCACAACAATATAGCAGGAACACAGGGAGCACAATCAGGATCAGGAACCAGGAACACCAGGTTTAACCTGTTACTCTGGCACCCTAATGGCGCCAGAGCCAGGTTTAAATAGGGTCAGCAGGCTAATGATTGGAGGAGCCAGCAAGGAAAGAAGCATCCCGTTGCTAGGCAACGGGATGAGACAGGGCGCATGCTCCCGCCAGGCCAGAAAATGGAAGCCACAGCGCGAGTGTTGCTTAGCAACCAGCGCTGCAGTCCAGAAGAAAGGAAGGCATCCGTCTCCGGCTGACAGGGGATCAGCGGAGACGGCGTCTGACATGTGCATAGATGCTGGGGATGGACGCCTGTCTCTCCTGGCTCAGTACGTCCCGTTACCAGGCAATGGGATGCTTCTCCTCTCGGCATGTCATCCACCACCTATCAGGGGCAATGTTTAGCTTTATACGGCACCTCCTCCCACCTATCTGTGCCAGAGTATTGGTTTCACCAACTCCAGCGTGCTATCTCCTGCTTTCCTGCTCCTATTGCTGTCCATTGGTTCCTGACTCCTGGCTTGTTCCTGACCTCTCTCTCTGCCCTTCGATTTGGCTCTGTTTTATTACCTGGGTTCTGACCTCTGCTCGTTTCTGACCTTCTCTCTGGACCTCCCCTTGTACTTCACTACCGATTAGCACCTGACCCAGACTGTACGACCATTCCTGCTCTCTCCCGCTGCATTGTTAACTAGCTGGGAGAACCGCGACCTGCGCACCTCACGCAGCCAAGCCCAAACCTCCTTGTAGGTTGTCCCTGGTGAATACCGGGGGTGCATTAGACTCCGCTCATCCATGGCTAGTAGTGTCAATAACAGTCAGTGGCACCCTCGAAGTCATACCGTGACACACACTCAACAGCTCACAGTCGAGTAAGGCCTCTGACATTGAAACTAGGACTCTACTGTCATCCTCAGCACCCATGAATCTGATGGGGAGATATATGGGACCTGATTCTTCAAGGAATGTGAAGTGAATGCAGGTTGTGTTTTTTGTTAAGATGGCAAGAAATTGCCCATATTCAAGTACAAGCAGATATATACCTTTTTTATTTGAATATGGGTATAAGTACGCTCTGGCTATACTGCACTTGTCGTATGCAGGCAGACACAACACACTGCAGGATTCGCACAATACATATCTGTAAATATAAAGTCCTATTAGAAAGCACAGAAAAGAAAAGAAAATATATACATTAACACTTGTTAATACTATAATAATTAATAACATTTTTTTAAAATAAACATTTAAATATTTTTATATTTTTTATTTTACATGACATACTTATAGCAGGCTGTTATTAATGCCTACCCTTACTTGCAAACACATGTCCTGGCATGCATATGCGTCCGTCATCACTGTCAATCAGCACCTGACCTGTTGCTAGTGGAAGTGATATGGCTAAAACACAGGTACCTCAAAGATGCCAAGAGCTTGAATCGGACGAATGTGCGTGCGCTTATCATACCCTTATTGTACATTGCCTACATGCATACGCCCCTTCCCTCCCCTGGTCCGCCCTTCAAAATGTAGGCAGTCATTTGAGTTTGAACTTGAATTGCATGCACTTTCTTTCACTGACATAGGGCTAGATTTACTAAGCTGCGGGTTTGAAAAAGTGGAGATGTTGCCTATAGCAACCAATCAGATTCTAGCTATCATTTTGTAGAAGGTACTATTTAAATGAAAGCTAGAATCTGATTGGTTGCTATAGGCAACATCCCCACTTTTTCAAACCTGCAGCTTAGTAAATCTACCCCATAAGGTCTGTTTCAGAGCATGCAAAGAGCAATTTCATGCAACAAGGTTTACATTCCTTAATTAATCAGGCCCATGATGTATAAACTGCACCATTTATTGTACCCCTGATGGTGTGCTCTTCAAAACACTGTCACCTGCTGAATTGACTGATGATAATTTTTTCTTTCTGGTCAGCAAGTTTTAGCCCATTTACAGGAAATGTTGATGACCTTCAAGCTGGAATGCGTTCAGTGGGCATCTGCATTGAAAGTACCAGGTTTTCAGAAACCATTCACTCTTTTCTGTTGTCTCTGCTGTTCTTACACAAACTCATGGAGACAGACATACCATTTCAATACTACAGCCTCAAGTTAGACCCAGTTGCTAGTGCCTTACCTGTGTGTCTGCAGAATGTTGCTGCCTTAGCCATTATTGTTGAAAAAACAGCTGCATTGCTTTGGGTAATGCATTCACAGTACAAGTTCCACATGAATGGCCTGATGCAAAGTTAAACATACGCCCATTTTAGCAACATAAATTTGCTCTGCGCATGCCCACAAAAAACCCTGTAAGTATCTGCACCTATGCAGAGATGCACGCATGCACACTTGTGACTGCCTGCGCCTTAACAGGCAGGACAGAGAAGGTGCTTTCTAACAAAGTCTGAGTACAGTAAGGACGTGTTTGCGGAATTGCAAATGAAGTCTGACCTAGACACAGGAGCATATATACGCCTGTCAGGAAGCATATCTCTTGTGGGAGCTCAACTCAGGTGCAAGATACACACTGATGATGATCAGCAGCATTAGTTAGCCCCTCCTCATTGGCGCAAGCATATACATATCTGTGTCCAGGTTTGACTCAGTAGCATTTATGAGAACATGCCCCTACCGTACTAGGTCTATTCTTACACACCCTTTTCCTCCCTCATCTAGACTGAGTCATTAGGAGAGCAAGGCAAAAAAAGTAGTAAATTTGGTCCTGGACAAAACCATGTTACAATGCAAGGGGTGCAAGTTAGTTTATTATTTTGCACATAAAGTAAATACTGACTTTTTTGTCATCTAGCACACAAATACTTGATAACTTTATTTTTACACATACTTGCCTACTTTTTAAATCTGTACTCTGGGAAATCGGTGTACAGATCATGTGACAGAGGGCAGGAGGGGGCGTGATGATGTCATTATGCCACTATATCCCCGCCCCTACCATAAAATACAAAAAAAAAAAATCACAATATTGAATAGTGGGGGGCGGGGCTTAATGACCAAGGGTAATAATTCCTGATAATAAAACCAGCTGAAAGCTGGTTGCCACAGAATTACTGGACTAAGTTTGTGGATGCATGTTGCTAAATCCACTCTTTACCCCAGGGGATGGGTATCCCACCAAATTTCCAGGGGATGGATGGATTTTGCAAGCAGACATAAATTACATTTAGTTGATTCAGTACTCTCTAAAATACACTATTTTACTAAATTCACATTAAACAAAAAAATTAAACCAGCAATGATAGCTAAGGCCAATCAATATGATTAAAAGGGCTTGTCACAAGGTTTAATGGTCTCCCCATCATTATACATTTTACTGGAGATTTCAGGAGTATGAGAAGGAAGAGTAGAGTAAGATTTGCTACTTTCAGTGTTCTGGAATAAGGCTGGGAACACATTACAGAATTTTATGTCTAATGTGTTGTACCGACTCCTGATCATCATGTAGATTCATGAGTGTACACTATACATGTATTAAAAGATTTACGCTCAGATCTGTGCTTTTCAACTGTCATAACCGTCAACTAAAAAGATCTCTATGGAGATCCTGATCGTGAGTGCATACACACTGCAGGATTGAAACAACGTTGGAACAAGATTTATAGTTCTGCCGAACAATCAAATGAAATGATGATCGATACTTTGGAACGACTATCCTTCATCATTTAAGTATACACACTAATGCGATATTGGTGCGAACGATTATTTGTCTCTTGATTGCCCCAATTGAAAAACCTGTAGTGTGTACCCAGAATAAGTAGATGAGATCTACACATAAGGAAACCGAAAGTAATTGTTTTTTAAAAAGTACATGAGTGTGTAAATAGTGTCCTCCTACCTTTAAGCTGATGTTATGCTTTAATCGTTCTCTAAGAGACCGTAGCGCAGATGTCTCAGAAATGGGGATCCTCTGGTCTCTTGCAGACACTGTCTCTTCTCTTTCTGTATGACTTTCTCCTCCATCGTCTCCAGATCTGCCTTTGGACCTTGATTTCATTAGTTTCTTTCTAGAGCCCTTCATGCTTGGTCTTGCAGACCCAGTGTCATTGCTCTCATTAAGAGAGCGCTGGGTTTCTCTGAGAAAGAAAAACATACTCTGCTGTCTCTTAGTCCCAAAACTGGTTCTTCTCTCTCTTCCTTTTCATATAGCTGAAATCAACAAAGGACATTCAGTAGACCTCCTGCCACACAATTGTGATCTATCCTGTTCTAGTATTTTATTTCAGAAGATGAAACCATTCCATGTATTATGTATGTCACAGAGTAATTACCAGCTAGTCAGCAACATCCTGTGCTTGAGATATCAGGCACTGTGTAAGTTTAATAGTATTTTTGTGTTATAGTGGTAAATATTTGAATCAACAGTTTGCATTGTGCTTTAAAATAAATACATTATAACAGTCTATGGGATGATATCCCCAAAGCCAGATGATTAATAATTATAGTATAATCATGGTAGTCAACAGATCATATGTCTCTTTAATTATGAACAAGTAACAAGCCTCAGCTTCTGACAAGAAACAGATAAGAAACAATAGCTGAGAAATCACCCAGTCTCCTGAACTCCTGTATGTTACTGTGGGGGACATATTGTGCTCTAAAAACATTTACCTAAAATAATTGACTATAAACACAACAATTACAAATTGTAGGACACACATTTATAAATGTGTTGCAATTTTTGAATTGTTATACTATTTTTGTACTAGCTTTCATTGTGGCCAAAAATATACATTAGAGGATTTCTCGGTTATAGGTCATAATTTTAGTAGAGAATTCAAATTAAATGTGTTTACTGTACTTCTTTCTCTGTTAACATGCCCTAAGAATTTGACTTAGGGCATGTTTGTTTTTGCATTTGCAACCAACATGGCCTGTATGCACCATGACATTGTGTATTTTTCTTCTGGGAGTGCAGTGTTGGGTAATATAAGAAAAAACAAAGCACAAAAGCTTCTTTAGTTCAGGTAAAATAAGGTGTGGTAGTCCAGGGTTCCTGCTTGATTTTTTAAAATACTGTGTAAAATATCTCCTTATTTGGAGGTGTGATGTCACATGACTAAATTTGAAAGTGTCCTGTCATTGCTTCAAATTACAACTTGTGTATTATAAGGAATAATGATACCCTTACTATAAAATAAAGATCTTAGACGTTGCAAAGTGACCAGAGGCCTTGCATTTCTATATTTTAAAAAAGGACAAGAGATTTTATTATAACCTTAACAGACAGAATTGTTTTTTAGTATTAAATTTTTTATTTTTGAGTCAAACATATGTATTCAGAGGCCCCCACCCCCCAAACTATATAATTGATAATAGCAAAACTAAAAATGCTATTATTAATATTACAATATAATGATTTAATAATTATTCACCCCCTTTGGTCAAAAGTTAGTTGAACCACTGCTGACAGCTATTACGAACAGTAGTATTTTGGGTAAGTCTGATAACTTTTAAAAGAAAGAGAGAGAGAGCAATATTTTTTCAATTCCTCCTAGTAAAATTGTACAAGCTGGATCAGTTGTCACGATGGACAGTGTCAGGTCTAGCCACAGATTTTTGAAGGGATTAAGGCCAGCATTTCATGGGTCTGTACAAGAAATATTATAATTATATTATCAATATTTTTCAAATTTAAATTTGCAGCAACAACATGGGAACAATGTGTTGGTGGCTGAATGTATATAAAATAGTTTCAGAAATGAGGGAAGAATGGAAGATATGTGAGATAATGCTGTGATTATAGAGAAACAATATTTCAATCTATTCAACTATTTTTCCCTGACAATGATGTGCCTCAAAATAGATAACAATTCTTGCAATTAGCTGCATGACTGTAAACATATTTTAATTATTATTCTGCGTTATTATGTAGCACTGTACAGTGAGGGGATTGTAATACAAATAAAAACATACAATAACATCAAACAGAAATTAACGATGTCCGTAGCCGATAGTCTTACAATCTAACAGGTGTGAGGAACTTTTGATACATAAAGTAGCAGAATAACAATTGAAGCTGCTGCTGGGGAAAGTGCTGGTGCCTATTGTAAGGCAGAAGCTTTATCAGCCAGCTATATTGAAGCAGCCATTGGTGACTGGCATTTCTGTACAGTAGTTAGTGGTGTGCAGGGCCGGACTGGGACTAAAAATCAGCCCTGTCATTTAAAATACACAGTCCCACCTCAGTTCAAGCATGAAAGAAATCGTTTGCCGTCGCGCTGCGGCGGTGCCGAAAAGGGCGTGAGCGCATTGTGTTGTGGGTGTGGCCAACATGGGGCATTGATATATACATTATAATAAAACATTACATTTATCTCTGCTTCTGGTGCTGCTGACATCCATAAGGGTGGGAACTTCCTGCAGAGTGAGCAGGGAAGCTCTTTGTCTCACGAGATTACAAAATCTTGTGATACTTAGAGCTCCTCGGCTTGCTGCAGGCTGTGTCCTGTCCGGGAACTGAAAGCAGCTATCAGTTCCCTTCCCCTAACCAGAGGTGGATTAAGGTACAGGTGGTCCGGGGTATTTAAGACAGCAGGGCCCTATTATGTAACATGGTTATCATTTTAGACAAATACACAGGCAATACTGTGTACCCTACTGTTAGAAGCACACAGCTTTGCCTTCACAAGCAGTACGTAGTGAAGCGGGACATACCTCCCAACTGTCCTTGCAGTCAAACCAAATCCTGACTAAGTGAGACAGTCACCCAAATTCAGGACTGCCCCACTAGATTCAGGACAGTTGGCAGATTGTCCTGCTCTCTCCTACCTGTCTTGCTCACTTTCACCACTTGTAGCAGCTGGTTTCTTTAGCTCAGTTCTTTCTTGTCTTGATCCTGGAATATTGGATGCCCTATTTTGAAAAAAATGGGGTTAAAACAATAGCACTCACATTTTATAATTAGGCCTCCCCCCAGTCCCCACAATAATAATAATATTCATATTTAATAAGTAGACCTATTTCCCTCCAATCAGCCCCAACATTAAATTAACACTATACCCATTTACTCAAAACATATTTCCCTCCCTCCAAACAGTCCCAGCAATAAATTAAATAGCATTAAAGTTTAACAAATATAGCCATTTTCCACAACCATCCCCAACAAATAATTAATATTCACATTTAATAAATAGCCCTCCTCCCCAAAATCAGCCCCATATTCAATTGATAGCCCACCCCAGCATTAAATTAAACGTTCTTTCACCTCACCTTAAATACTTAGCCCCCACCTACACTCCACCATTAAATAGCCTACCTCCCACACTATATTAAGATCCTCCCTTCCCTCACATATTATATATAAAATACTGCGCACGCACACTATATGAACATGGCCAAACACACACGCACACTATAGCAACATGGGGCCCCACAGCCACACTATTAGCCCCACTATTAGACACACTGTTTGCTCCACTGTTTGTTTGCTCCAGTTTGCCCCACTGTTTGTTATCCCCGCTGTTTGTTAGCCCCACTGTTTGTTAGCTCCACTGTTTGTTTGCCCCACTGTTTGTTTGCCCCACTGTTTGTTTGCCCCACTGTTTGTTAGCCCCACTGTTTGTTTGCCCCACTGTTTGTTTTAGCCCCAGTTTGCCCCACTGTTTGTTTGCTCCAGTTTGCCCCACTGTTTGTTAGCCCCACTGTTTGTTTTAGCCCCAGTTTGCCCCATTGTTTGTTAGCCCCACTGTTTGTTTGCCCCACTGTTTGGTTGCCCCAGTTTGTTAGCCCCATTGTTTGTTTGCCCCAGTTTGTTTGCCCCATTGTTTGTTTGTCCCAGTTTGTTTGCCCCATTGTTTGTTTGCCCCATTGTTTGTTTGCCCCATTGTTTGTTTGCCCCAGTTTGTTAGCCCCACTATTACTTACACACACAGACACACTACTACTTATACATATACACACACACACAGACACTTACCTTTTTACTTCCAGCAGCAGCACTCTGCGCGCTGCCCGGCAGACGGAGAATCAGTGACAGCCGCCTATGCGAGCAATCACGTGGGACGGCACCACGTGACAGAGTGTTGCTGCTGGAAGTAAAAAGGTAAGTGTCTGTGTGTGTGTGTGTGTGTATATGTATAAGTAATAGTGTGTCTGTGTGTTTTCTTTGGAATCATGCTCTGCTGGACACAGAGACCGGAAACTTATTCCCCATGCTCGTATTAAATATAATATTAAATACCACATATAATAAGTAGGGGTGCACTCAGGGCCGGTGCCAGATTTATTGACATCCTAGGCAAAATGTTAAACTCCCCCCCTGAACACACACCAAATACCCACTTGCCAGACCCTCACACACTTGACTTTTGTAAAAAAAAAAAAAGACAATGTTCACCCCCCGCAGCACACCGCACCCCTCTGCTTAACTACGTCCTCCCCACAGCACACTGCCCCCCTGCTTAACAGCGTCCCCCCCTGCAGCACACTGCCCCCCTGCTTGACAATATCCACCCCTGCAGCACACCGCCCACCCCTGCTTGACAATATCCCCCCCTGCAGCACACCGCCCCCTTGCTTGACAATATCCCCCCCTGCAGCACACCGCCCCCCTGCTTGACAATATCCCCCCTGCAGTACACCGCCCCCCTGCTTGACAATATCCCCCCTGCAGCACACCGCCCCCCCTGCTTGACAATAGCCCCCCCGCATCACCCAGCTCCGTTTAGCAATGTTCGTCCGCAGCACACCTTGCCCCTGCTTAACCATGTCTCACCGCAGCACACCGACCCCCCTGCTTAACAATGTTCCACAGTACAGTATACTTAGCATGGGCTCTGATTATTGCACAATGATTCAGTTGTGCATGATTATGAAATAGAGTCTTGTTCTTACAGCATTACTCCAACGCCTAGCTAATTTCCTAATTGCTCAGTTCTTTTACTTATTACATGCTCACAGATGAACTCTCTTGTGAATTTATTAACCCTTTTGCACACAAGGCAGTATATTTAAGTCTTCCACTGAATGTGCCAGCACACTGTTGTTCTTTTCTGGCATTACCGTGACTGGGTTGTACCTTAGAGCCACAGGGCAGGAGGAAGCGATTGGGAACCATTCAGAGTGGTCCTGGACCACGATTGTTGTGATTGATCAGACACTGCATTTCCCTTTAGTTCTGCTCCTTCGTGACAATGTTGTTGTATAAAAAAATTAAATAAAACCCCATTATTTTCCCAATTAACTCCTTTTATTTATTTAATAACAGTTATTTATATAGTGCCTACATATTATGCAGCAATTTACATAAAGTATTTAGTCATTTGTGGTGCCCCAAAGCCCAGTTGAACAGCACAGAGGAGTGCATAAGCGCTGTTAAAATGCAGGGCTACAAGGGGTTAATTGTGCTCCTGGAGACTTGTAACCAGAAGTGATTGACAGGAGGAGGATGAAGGCCCTGATTGGCTGGGGGAGTAACAGGAAGAGGATGTGCAGGAAGGAGGAGAAAGAGAAAGCAGCATGGTAGAAGGAACAAGGGGGGCTGATGTGCAGCCGAACAGAGAGAAGATAAGCTACTGTCAGAACTGATGACATTGCCAGCAAAGCGGACGGAGAACAGCTGGGGACACGCAGTGGGGCGCCAAAGACAGTCTCCACTAACTACAGAAGCCTCTCAAGGTAAAACCCTAGCCTGCAGTGTATTGCACACACCCCAGTGTCAGAGGGAAGAGTGATGAGAGAATCTATCCAAAACTGACATTGTATTCTTGTACAAGGAAGGCTACTGTTCCCTTCTTGGGAGCTTTTCCCACCAGATCATACCTTACACAGGCTGCAGGGAACAATTAAGACTGTCGTTTCAGCTATATCCTGTGTGTGCTGATAGAGATTCATTGACTGTTGAGAGAACAGCGCCATCTTGTGGCTGAACTGATCAACAGCCCTGCTTTCTACTATAATACTTAACCCTTGATGGAAACCTCTGCAGGACATTGGAACACTACCAAATTCCTGTGCACAGGTCAGCCCAGGACTGAGTGTAAAATATGGTAACGTTACCGGGGGTAATATTGGTGCACCAAATGTTTTAGATGGATGTTAATGTTATGTGATTTACCTAAGAATTGATTTATTAATATTGAAGGTGTGACATTCAGTGTTAGTGGTACCGCTGTGATTCAAGTTAACTTAGCAGTAGATGCTAAAAGTGGGGCGCCTGACCCATAGGGAATAGCACAGTACCCCAAACACCTGAATAAGAAGGAGCCCTCTAGTGGGCACGGTAGTAACCGTAAGAGTCTTGATGAGTTATTATTGATGGTTCTTGCACCATCACCAGTCAGATATTGTTAACTTGAAAGTAGTAACTGTGATTACCAGTGTGCCTTATTAGACAATGTGTATTGAAGATGTGATCGCTATTGTGCCTTATACTCACTAGGTGTATGTTATATGTTAAATGCTATTGTGCTCTATGCTGATCAGACGCATTATTTTGTCATTACTATTGAGCTGAAGGGGCCAGTGGCGCGGTGGCTTACCAAAACTATTCTTACCGCATTCTCAATAAAATCAAGTTGTTTGATCAATCTTTGTCCCTTTCATTGAAGTATCTATCTCCTAACCACCGGATATCCAAAAGAGAAAAGAACCTGACTCATATCTGGGAGACAAGGTAAGGGAAGGATTTCCCATCAGTACTCGACCACCACACATTCACCTCAGGCCCTGCCTCAGCGGAGCTTACAATCTACATTCCTTACCACACAGACACACACACTACATGTGAGAGACTTGCCATCCACCAAAGTTTACTGTTGTTCAGTCAATATTATCAAGTTCCTGAAAGTGCACCACCGACAGTCACATTGTTACCATATACGCATTAATAATCAGAAAGCATTGGACTAGAAGTGTGTGAGAGCTATATTTGTGTCTATTACATATCTTAGTTATGGACTGTTAGCGTTAGCTAAAGTGTATAGTATTTGTTGTTGAAAGTTATCCCTATTTCAGAAATAAACTGCATTGTGTTTTTTCTAGCCATTACACTGTGATTGCTTTTTCAAATTTACCCTTTGTCAACCGTTATGTTTACATTATTTACACATCCCCACAAGTCTTGTGGAAGCTCTTTGCACTTGACTCACTGTATGGATTCATATAGTTTCATTATACAATATATATATATATATATATATATATATACACATGTGCATTTAATTAGGTGACGGGTTCATCACTAAACACACCAGTTATCTGACATTGTTCTGGTATTTCTGTCTTCCTTTATATGTGTACAAAACTGGAGTAAACATATATGGACTTTGAAAAATCACCTAGAGGCTTGAATTAATGCACATCATTGAGGTTTCTATTAATGATGAGCGGGCTCGGATTATCGCAATCCGAGCCCACCCGAACAGTACGGATCCGAGGGCGATCCGAGCACTGTTCACTGTTCGGGTATTTCCGGCGGGGAGAAACAGTGAAAACGAGGCTCTGACTCCAAATCCCGTCGGATCTCGCGATACTCGGATTCTATAAATTCTCCGCTTGCCGCCGCCATCTTCAGTCGGGCATTGATCAGGGAAGCGGGAGGTTGGGTTTTTAGACTTAATCTGTTTTGGAGATAAGGAAAGGCGGCCTATTGATGTTGTAGAAAGGGGAAAAACAGTATTAACACTGAATGAGGCTACACAAACTAAAAACAAAGCGTGCAACAGGAGTTGCTGGAGTTTGATGCTGATAAAAGGGGTTGATATTTCTACCATATATAAAACACTTAACACCTTCATGACTGGAAGCTATCATTTACTTGCATATTGGAGTAAATGTATTTTCTCTTATGGGCATTAGATGTAGAACATGTAGACAAATAATTGGCACAAATATAATCTTCCTTTATTTTTTCCCTTGATATGTTCGCTTGGGTTATCCCATGTATCTCTCAGGATGTCTCTACCATGGATGAGAATTTTTAGTGGTGCTGTGTCCTGTGCTCTGTCCTGCTAAGTCCATTGTTATAAAAAAAATTATAAAAAAATTATAAATTTTTTTTATAAAAAACTATAAAAAAAAATTATACTGCAATATCTAACTACGTTCACTGTTCCTGCAGTAAAAAGGAATTTCTACTGCAATATCTAACTACGTTCACTGTTCCTGCAGTAAAAAGGAATTTCTACTGCAATATCTAACTATGTTCACTGTTCCTGCAGTATAAAAAAAATACTACTGCAATATATAAATACGTTCACTGTTCCTGCAGTAAAAAGGAATTTCTACTGCAATATCTAACTACGTTCACTGTTCCTGCAGTAAAAAGGAATTTCTACTGCAATATCTAACTACGTTTACTGTTCCTGCAGTAAAAAGGAATTTCTACTGCAATATCTAACTATGTTCACTGTTCCTGCAGTATAAAAAAAATACTACTGCAATATATAAATACGTTCACTGTTCCTGCAGTAAAAAGGAATTTCTACTGCAATATCTAACTACGTTCACTGTTCCTGCAGTAAAAAGGAATTTTTACTGCAATATCTAACTACGTTCACTGTTCTTGCAGTATAAAAAAAATACTACTGCAATATATAAATACGTTCACTGTTCCTGCAGTAAAAAGGAATTTCTACTGCAATATCTAACTAAGTTCACTGTTCCTGCAGTATAACAAAAATACTACTGCAATATCTAACTACGTTCATTGTTCCTGCAGTAAAAAGGAATTTCTACTGCAATATTTAACTACGTTCACTGTTCCTGCAGTCAAAAAAAATTAGTATTGCAATATTTAACTACGTTCACTGTTCCTGCAGTCCAGAAAAATTAGTACTGCAATATTTAACTACGTTCACTGTTCCTGCAGTCAGAAAAAATTAGTATTGCAATATTTAACTACGTTCACTGTTCCTGCAGTATAAAGGAATTTGTACTGCTGTATAACTCCAGTCCAGTGGTACTGTCCTGTGCCGCATATAATTTTTAAAGCCTTTGCCGGGTGTGTGTGGTTTAGGGGTACGCTCTCTTGTGCTGGATATAATGGAGTACAAAAATTTGGAGGATAAAGTAGGGAAAGATCAAGAACCACTTCCTCCTAATGCTGAAGCTGCTGCCACTAGTCATGACATAGACGATGAAATGCCATCAACGTCGTCTGCCAAGGGCGATGCCCAATCTCCTAGTAGAGGGCATGTAAAATCCAAAAAGCCAAAGTTCACTAAAATTAGCAAAAAAACAAAACCTTTTGGCCTAAAAACAATATTGTGAGGTGTGAGGTGTTCAGAAAAGACTGGAAATTAGTGGAAATTAATGTTATTGAGGTTAATAATAGTGTAGGAGTGAAAAAAAAACAAAAATATGGATTTTAGCACTTTTTATGCTTTTTATAAGAAAAATCAGAACCCAAAACCCTAAATCAGAGCCAAAACCTTGAGTGGGGTGGTTTGGCAAAACCAATCAGATCTTAAAACCTGAAGCTAATCAGAACCCAAAACCCAAAACACGAAAAGTGGCCGCTGCACACCCCTAGTTTCTGTCTGTTGTGCCTAATACATCTACCCACTGAGCTCGGACTATTAACTCTGAAAAATACTATACTATTGTACGCCTTCTTCTGTTGCACCAATCAGATTTGCTGTCTCGGATTTACCAACTGGAATTCTGAAGGAAGGCTGCCTCCTTATGTGTAAGAAGTATATAAGTGGGATTGGACTTATAGTCATTTATACAATACTGCTTTGAGCGCCATTGTTTATTTCCTTGTGTTATATCCTATATATATATATATATATATATATACATGTTAACCTGTGCATGATACTCATGCATTCTAGTCAAATCAAGCTACTTAAGGTGTTAAAAACTCCCCACTGTCACCCCCGGCAACCACCAACCACTCCCAACTGTCACTTCTCCTTCAAGAAATATATAGGTCAGTGTATAACTCTGCCCAGCAGGTGGTGCTGCAGCTTGGTGTTTTTTTTTCCCCACACACGCCACTACCGTGTTTCCCCGATAATAAGACCTAGTCACTTTATAAGCCCTACCCTAAATTCCCTTCCTACAGCTAAAATAAGCCCTACCCCGAAATTAAGCCCTATCACGAGCGCCATTTTCCCGACGTTCCGATACGGTACACACTGGTACCCTATTCGCCCACCTTTTCTGACATGGATGCCGCGATTTTGCGCCGGCATCCAATCACAGGCTGCAGCAGTGAGCGTGCTCCTCTTCCTTCCCCCTGACGTGCCAGCGCCATTGTTGAGAGCCACGGAGGAGAGCTGAGATGCGAGGCAGGACACAGAAAAAAACAGGTATGCAGCACTGAGGGGGGGCATGATGGGGATAAAAGGAGCACTGAGGGGGCATGATGGGGTTAAAGCAGCACTGAGGGGGGGCATGATGGGGATAAAAGGAGCACTGAGGAGGCATGATGGGGTTAAAGCAGCACTGAGGGGGCATGATGGGGTTAAAGCAGCACTGAGGGGGCATGATGGGGTTAAAGCAGCACTGAGGGTATGATGGGGATAAAAGGAGCAATGTCAATGTTAATTATAATAAGCCCTATCCTGAAAATAAGCCCTATGGTGTGTTTTTGACCCAAAAAAAAATAAGACAGTGTCTTATTATCGGGGAAACACGGTAGCCATTTATATAGTAGATATGTAATAAGCAGTTTGATTTGGAAAAATCCAACAAGATCCAAAGTTGGGGATCCGAGTCGTGACTCGGTTTCAAACACCAATTTCAGATCACAAAACGAGGCGAAATGTAATTTCCAGGAAGATTCCATGCAAAACTCTCGATATGTATTATAGCCCACCTTCTTTTTCTCAAGTGCCATTTTGGAAAAGACAGGATGTAGGGAGGAGATTAGCTGCAGTGCTCTATTCTGAAAATAGCGTTCAGGGTGAAAGAGAGACATAGAAAGCAAAAGAATAATGTCATTATTGCAAAGCAGTTCTGTAGTAATCGGTCAGTTTGAATAGTTTGCTGAGAAATTACTTTGAATTTCAATTCATTACAGTTCAGAGACAGACTAGTGGCTACTGTCTGTTATTAATGATTATATAATAGTACTAGTATATACACTGAGTTAGATATCATTGTGAACTAAGTGGTAAAATTAGTGGAGGAAACATGTGCTTTGCTGTATGATTATTAGTAGCAGAATCCAAAAAACAAATAGATTTATTTCTTTTAAAATTGTAAGTTTTTATAGTGAGAGTAGTCTTGTGTGGGTCAGTGACATCTGAATTAATTTTAATAAAAACTGGATATTTGCATATGAGTGTCAATGCAGCTTTACACCCCAAAAAATGCTATATATTCTAAACTTTTTTCTATTTTCCAATACTTGTAACTTCACAAAGGGTCATTCAGTGGCATCTATATTAAAAAAAAATGGGTGTTTGCGTGTGAGAATTTATCTGGATACTTTTGACATTCAGCAACCGCATGTAGAACATTGCAGCGGCAGCAAAAAAAAAAGTAATTTGCCATTCCACCAACTAAAGCAAGCCCTTTAGATAAGATAAACAACAACAAAAAAATTAGTATAAGGTGCAACACTAAATTTGGAACGTTAGACAGCAGGCATCATGGAGAGTGAGGAGGCAGTAACAATCAGATGCCATTAGATGGACAGAGGCATCACTAAATATTTAGACAAGTAGATACCCAATTGCAAAGCGCTATGTCATTTTCTGTATATAAATAAATGATGATGCAGATAGACGAAGGTGGCCTGCACAGACTATGCACACAATACATTTTGAATGTTACAGGGCATGCATCAGAGACAGTGAATCTACAGTAACAGCCAGAGGTCATTGGATGGACAGCAGTATGAATTAATAAAGTTAGATATTTATAAAAGTAAATAGATGAAGATGGCCTGCACCCATACTACAAAACTTCAGAGACTTATAATATGCACTTCTTGATGGGCAGAACATTAATCGGTATCCATGAGCAGAGCTTTCATACCTTATTTTACTTATATGGTTTTTGCCCTAATGCTACCCTTCTGAATCAAACCAGGACACTTGTATATATTTATGGGAAGGGCTCAAGAATCAGTCCCCTGACAAGCAAGTATGTAGTTTCACAAGCATTCTCAGACCGTTAATGGCAGCCCGGGCTGGCTGGGTCTGGTAGATCCACACACTGAAATGGTGTTTTATACTTTTTCATTCTATCTTTTCACTTTAGTGACCTACACCCACTGCCCCAGGTGTATTGGTGAGCCCTAGTGCTTTCAGCATGGGGCTGGTGCTTCCTGGAGGGAGTCCGCACAATTTTTTTGCGGACTCCACTCCCTAGGGAATCCAGCCACTTGCCGAAGAGACAGGGGTTGGTTTGTCATAATGGCAGGGGGACCCCTACCATGTGTTCCTCATCCCCCTCCCCCCCTTCCCCACTGATTTCACGGAAACCAGCAGCAGCCTGGTGGCAGTAGGGTTAATAGTATTTTACAGGATGGGACCTCATAGTTTTTTCAATTTTTTTTTACTTGTTCTATATTTAACAGTATACAGCCGGCGGGTCCAGTGGCTGTATAGCAGCCGGATCTTCTCACATTTTCCTTCTAATGCCGACAGTGTGCTTGTCATCATTTTCACTGTCGGCAGTCACACTGTCAAAATTTGATGTGTATCTGGATTTCTTTCATGTAGGTATTCAGGCTGTAGGTATCTTTTGCATGTCAGTGTTTTCAACATTAGGTATTTTCTACTTGTCAGTATTTTAAATGTTGGCATTTTAGTGTCAGTATTCTTTGTGTCAGTATTAATTGCGCCTGAAACTTACTACCCATGTAATCATTACACATAACAATAGATGGCAGTAGCACTACAAAGTAAAAGTTATTAAACAGATGAATCCCTCAATCAAATTCTTGATGTTATTGTGCACTGCCTTGCAATGCGACAAGTTAAAAGAACAACAGAATATAATGTGTATATGTAATATACACATATATATGTATATATATTCTGATAAAGCTTTTACTTATATATGTATGTATGTATAAAGGAGATATAAGCTTAATGCAATTGACAACATGAATCACAAACTATCACTGTCACAACACAGCAACTGTTGACATTTGTTCATAATTGTATAAAATACATGTTATACATATCCTCAGCACACATTAACATGACATTTTATGGCTTAGCACACCTGGGTATCTATTGTCACTAAACCAGATGTTATATATGTTCCGGGAATTAAATAGGACACCTGTAAAGAAGGAAACGAACCTCCACCTCTTGAAATTAATGTTATTTTACTACAAACCAATATAAATGTGCCAGTACAAAAGCCTGTTGGTCAAGAGTCTATGAAGCACTTTCAGTCTGTTGTAATCAAGTGCAATTAGGACATTTCTAATACATAAGACTATTTAAGAGCATGGGGCACAGCTTGGAAACTTACAGTTTGTTTAAAATTATAGTTTCCAATGGATAATAAGATGGTCTACAAAAAATTGTTTTTAATCATTCTGCTGCCTTATTTTAGAAAAGCAACATTTAAACTTATCAGCATCTTTGCAGCACTAATTGTTAACTATTTTGCCAAGAGCTACCAAGGGAGTTTTGTTGCTCCCAGATGGAATATCTTGCAGCATCCTCTCTAGGTCATAGGATACAGTACTTAATTATCATAGAACCAACCCCCCAGGCTTGATTCTCCTCATTTTAACTTAACATTAACGCATATCTCTATAAGGTATCCCTTACCATAAAATGAGCTGTTTATGTCATGCATTCATACTGATTGTTAACTGTTGTTATGTGATTTGGGTACATCATACTGCTCTGAATTAATTTTATGATTTAAAATATATTAAAAATCAATTGAAAAAAATGTTTCAGAAAGCACGTTTTTCACAATACAAAAAGCAGCAATGGTTTCTGCTCCTGCCATGTTCTTTTGTAGTGATGGAGGAGTGAGAGCTATCATTTTATTTATTAAGCCTTACACCATGGGGAAATGTTTTTTTTTTTCCGCATGGTTTAGTAATTTTTAAGTAACATATATATTTAGCAAAAGCTTATTTTACAAGATATCGTAGATATCTCCTGCATTAGGCAAAGTATCTAATAAAACTGCAGTTTCCACAATGTTCAATGAGGACTGCGGTCTGGGCCATTTAACAATCTCCGAAAAGCCTAGTTTTTTGAAGCTTGACCCAGGTGCCTAATGCCATCTGAAGATAGCATTAACCATTCTAGCCCATGGGGCATCAAAGCAGAGGGATCTTTAGATCCCTCTCTGGCAGCCCTTGTGCTTTCCCCTCTTAATTAAAATGGCTCTACACATGAGTGACCTAAGGTTGCACATGCGCAGTTAAGACTTATGGGTGTAAAAACAACGCTTTTTGCAACTCACCAATATTCTGCGAGTTTTACAGCTAAATTTAAAACGGCAATGTGTTTAAAAGCAAGATTTGCATTTAAAACGGCAATGTGTTTAAAGGCAAAATTTACCTTTAAACGCTGTTTTAAATTTAGCTGTCAAGCTCGCTGAATATCGATGAGTTGCAAAAAGCAAAGTTTAATACATTTACCCCCCAGGTCTGAAATCATTGCAGGGACAGCCTCTTATCGGATGCTTAATAAATGACTGTGTAATATCATCCCTCATCATTGTGCTAAGGCATGATAATTAATGGGGGTCATATGCAGGTATTCATAAATAGACCCCTAAATCTCCAGCCTTTAGATACAGTTTACAACTTTAATATGATACTTTTGTTCCCCCAAAACTGAGCAGTAACATTAATCAATTGGTGATATGAATTTTACAGGGACTCACAGGCCGACTTATTAAATGGCCTATTAATAAATAATCCTGCAAAAATACAACTGACAATGGTTCCTTAATAATACAAATGTGCAGAATTGCCCAAAAATAAATAGCACTATGTCTATTTACAGTGTATATGACATATGCCTAACCAATGATTATTATAATTTTATAACACTTTCACACTGTGTTTAGAAGACACCAGTTTCTTAGAGAGAGGAACTGAACAAACATCATTACCATAGATAGCATTGCAAACAAGCTCCCATGCCGATCAGGAAACAGCTGTTCTAAAGATCTGCACATGTACAGTTGTCATGGGGACTATAAACAGGTGCTGTTTCATTGTCAAGGATAAAGATACAACCAATCAAATACATAAAAATAATAAGTTATGCACAATATGCAAAAAGGGAAGCAAAAAGCACAGTTATAAACAAAAAGGTTCACATTTTAAATATTTCTAACCCAAACTAATGAAGGAGTAAGAGAATAATGAACATTTATGAGTGGGAAGAGCATAACCCTGACCTCAAAATAGTAGTGTATTTTTCTGACTTTTCCAGTTCTGGAATAATTTACTCCTAAGGAAGATTTTGTTATTGTAAGGTTTTTGAAATTTTGTAGATCTTTGGAAGTGGTCTCAGCATTGGTTACGCTGTAAAATTGTGAGTGATTCAAGCAGTACAGGAATGCACCATTGTTTGCTCAAGTATATAGCAGCATGATCCTCATAGTGATCAATGAATTACTATTTTAAGGTCCCCTACAACTGCCCACAAGCATAGTTGGGTAATGCTCCTAGTACCATCAGAGTGTCTTGATTCAATGGAGAACTCTGTCTCTGGTGCCTATCTGAAACTAAGCACCAGTGATGGTTTGCCTCTGAAAAAAAAATTAAAAGTGAGAGCTTTTAAGCTTAGCATTTAACCTTTGAAATATCTCTCTTCCCACTTCCAAACTCCAATCCGGAGTGTCATGTTTGTATTCAACAAATAGCTATTCCTGAGCTGCACCGCTCAGGCAAAAAAATAAAAACTAATAAGCAGTAAAATTTATAGATTTAAATCAGGTAATTTGTATGGATTTTTTTTCTAGTTTCTGAGATTCACAATTTTCATTTAATAAACAGTTTTGCTCAGATGATCTATACTTTTTGGGCCTGAGTAATTGAGGCATGCATCCCGCAAATGCATGCGCATCGTCGGCACAAAATACACTGTGCATGCTCAGAACTGGATGGTACTCAATAGAATGCAGCCATGTTCAAGTCACTTCAGAATTCAAAGACACTTGCTACAGCTTATGATTTAGGGTATACCTGCCGACTTTTTTCAGCTCCCTTCCGGGAGCCAGCCAGTGGAGGGGGGCGGGACGACCAAAATCGCGTCATTTTCACCGGGAATCGCGGCGTTTGGGATCTAATTCTGCCCACTTCACTAGGAAGTGGGGCACTTCCTAATGAAGTGGGCAGAATTCGGGAGATTGCCACACTCGCCCGGGAGTCCGGGAGACTCTCGCAAAATGCTGGCAAGTATGATTTAGGGGCTGTAGTAAATGGATGGATTCACATAGTTAATATACAATAAGGGCATTCCCTGCAACCACGTCCACGTTAAACCCAGGCGCACAAAGACGCATGCTGGTTTTCTGCCATATATTTCGTTCCAACGGGGGGGCTAGTTTAAGTTCCAGATACTAGGGCTGGTGGCTTAGTATATATGCAAAAACATGTGTTTCCAATCAGGAGCAAGTGTAAAAATGTACTTTATATACAGTAGACATCAAGGACAGTCTAATATTTTTCAAAGGGAAAAAAATGTAAAAATATTTCAATGTATAATCATAAATGACTATATTATTGATAAGTAACATTAATTGATTAATATTTTTTTTTTGTGCCTTCTTTTTAGATTTTATATTCCACATAGGTATTGTACATATCCTGTGGTGTCTGGTCTAGTACAGCGTAGTAAACCTACACCCATAGTCAACACCACACATATCTTTAGATCTGTTCCTTGTTGACTTCGGGAGTGTGCAGAGACGATTTACGAGCAGTTTAAAACAAACACATGATGCGCTAAGTATGCGTGCCTTAATGACTCTGGCCCTATGTTTCCTGTGTACCTGACCGCTCCCATTCCTCTGTTTTACATCCTTATTGTCTCTTGATTGTCATGTATACCTGACCCCACCAATTCCTGTTTTTTTAACTTTATTGTCTCTTTTGGTTCCATGTGTACCTGACCCAACCAATTTCTCTATTTTTATCCTTATCATGTCATTTGTTTTCAATGTTTACCCTACCATTCCTGTTTTATCCCTATTGTCTCTTTTGTTTCCCATGTGTACCTATCCCCGCCCATTCCTGTTTTATCCCGATTGTCTCTTTTGTTTCCCATGTGTACCTATTCCCGCCTATTCCTGTTTTATCCTGATTTTCTCTTTTGTTTCCTATGTGTACCTATCCCCGCCCATTCCTGTTTTATCCTGATTTTCTCTTTTGTTTCCTATGTGTACCTGACTCATCCATTCCTCTGTTTTATCCTGATTGTCTCTTTTGTTTCCCATGTGTACCTATCCCCGCCCATTCCTGTTTTATCCTGATTTTCTCTTTTGTTTCCTATGTGTACCTGACTCATCCATTCCTCTGTTTTATCCTGATTGTCTTTTTTGTTTCCTATGCGTACCTGTCCCCACCCTATCCTCTGTTTTTATCCTTATTATCTGTTTTTTTCCCATGTTTAACAGTACTGTCCATTACTCTATTTTATGCATATTGTTTGTGGGTTTTTTTTGTTTCCCATGTGTTTTCTAGAATATTTTTTGACTTTGCCTCTGTCATCCCTCCTTCTTATTCCACAGTTTACTTCAAATAGACACAAATAGATACAAAGGGTCTCCCCTTTGTATTTGATTTTTTTGTTGGTATTTTAGCTTGAAATTGTGGGACTTCTTTTCAATGTAAAGAAAGCCACAGCTGTTTCCTAATGAAATGACTTGGCTGCTTGTCTTAAGCAAGACTAGGATAGCAGTTTCAATGTTGAAACTCGCATTACACAATTCAACAGCTTCAATAACATTGTTATCCTCATCTCAGATGTAGCCTGCAGTGCAATATTGCATCATGCCATGGTTCCCAAAACACAATTATTTCCAACATGCATGCTTATAAGTCCATGCTTGAAACTAATGAGTGTAAATTTTATTGGAAGTTACTTCTCCAATTCACTGCAGCTCAGTAAAAAAATATAATTTGACAGTGTGTTAACTTGCCAATCTATTACAGACAGCTGAAGCTACATTCACCTTTTTTAAGATATAAATATTTCTGAAGGGAAAGGGTACCTATTTCATGGCATTTTCAGATTTTTACTAAGAAATTTTAACTTGCAGTAATTTGCTTTTTTCCCCAAGATGCATTGCAGTGATGAGGAAAAAGTTAATTTTACACAGTAAAAAGTTTAGACAACCATGTGTGTCACACGCCGAACCCGCAAGCGGGTACCGGCGGTCTTACCTGCTCCCGGAGGGCAGAATCCCCAGCAGTCACAGCCGCGTTGTCCTGATGTTGGCCGCCATCTTGCTTTTGGGTCTCCGCATTCTTCCGTTTAAGACCTCCCACTCATTCCCCATTGGTCCAAGTCTATTGGAGGGATATTTAAAGCACCTGATCTAGCTGTCAGGTGTCTGTTCTTTGTGCTCATTTCTCTGCAAGTGTTAGGACCTGGCTCATTCCCTCTGCTTCTGGAATCCCGCAGAGTATCTCCTGTCTGCAGACTACATATTAGACTTCCACGCTGTTCCAGTGACTCAGTTATCTACTCTGAGTTACCTCCTAGTGTACAGCTACAATTCAGTGCCTCTTGTCCGCAGCCTACGTATTGGACTCCCACGCAGTTCCAGTGAGGCTACTACTTACTACTCCCTCTGTTCACTTCTCTCCAAAACCGGTCTATCTGGTACTCTCTCAAGGGGCTGCGACCTGCGGGTCAGGGGCTGCAAAGACCATACCTCCTTGCAGGGGCTCCTGGTGAAGACCACCTGTTCCGTTAGTCTCTGCGCCCTTGGGTTGAGTTGTGTTAAATCAGGCAGATCCAGGGGATTTAAAGATCACCCGTGAATTCTGTAACAATGTGGGACAGTGATAATAGGCATCTCTCCTGTTCCTGTGTTTGCTACACATGAGGCACCTTTTCTGTGGTAACTTTTGGGTGAAAGTAGCATGGATGTGGCATAAAAAATATTTTATAAATCTGCATATGTCTTCTGACTCCAGATGAAGCCTGGGGTCTTCACTTTGATATATTAAAAAAACAAATTCCTACTTTGTAATTGCTTATATATTACTATAACCCGTTGTTAGGTCCGTCTGATCACGTGACCTGAGAGGCAGGGAATTCAAGCTTCCCCACTAAATGTTAGGTCCATCTCGTCATGTGACCTGAGAGGCGGGGAATTCAAAATTTCCCACTATTTAGTCTTCACTCTGACACTCTCCTGTGTCAGAGCAACAAGTGTACTTAGCATCTGGCTGCTCCTGATCCCTGTGCTTTCCCTGTGCACTTCTCCCTGTGAATATTGGCTGACTTTCTGTGTACCGACCCGGCTTGTCTATTTAACCCTGCATCTGCTGAATCCCTGGCAACACGCACTGGCTGACTTTCTGTGTACCGACCCGGCTTGTCTATTTAACCCTGCATCTGCTGAATCCCTGGCAGCACGCCCTGGCTGACCTTCTGTGCACCGAACTGGCAACAGTTCCTGACTCCTCTCGTGTTTGTCTCCTTGTGCCTCTCTGCTAGACAGCAAGGTACTTCTGGCTTCCTACTTTTTACAATTAAGCTGTTTAATATCCAGCTAGACGAGTCTTTTTACTGTGTTCCCAGAACCGTTCACCTTACTACTGGATTTTTAACTTTCCTACTGAAGAAACTAAAGCCTGGACATCTTCTATGTGGGAACATAATGATCCTTTGTTACACAATTGTGCAACTTTCTTGGAGACCTTTTGGCTTGTCTTCGATGAACCCGGATGTGTGCTCAGTGCTGCTACTGGCCTTCTACGCCTTCACCAGGGTACACTCCCTCTTCAACAGTACGCTCTGCAGTTTCGCATTCTTGCGGCTGAACTCCGTTGGAATTATTAAAGTAATTCTATCGTTTCAAATAAGCATTGCCCAAGTGATTGTATTGTGTTTCCAATGCACAAAGTAATTTATTTTAGCAGATGCAAAGTTTAACAGTTCAATACATGATTATAATATAATACAGTACAGCCAATACCAAAAGATAAATACATACCGCTGCATTCGCATGCGCTCGCTGCGCTCCCACGATCATTCCTTCTCTGATGTGTTCAGTAAGAAAGATGCTTCTAAATTACCAGTCCACTGACCCTGGGATTGTAGTACTGAAATCCTACCGGATAAAGTGCCACCCAGGGGCCGGGTCTATCCATTACCCATGCCAGAATCTATCTCCATGTCTATGTATAATGAAGAAAATCTGAAACAAGGTTTTATTAGGAAATCCACCTCCCCAGCAGGGGCTGGGTTCTTTTTCATAAAGAAAAAGGATGGTGGTCTTCGTCCTTGTATCAATTTCTGCGGTCTCAATGCCATAACAGTGAAAAAAATATTTCCCCAACCCTTGATCTCTAAGTTATTTGACAGGCTTAAGGGTTCTTCAGTGTTCTCCAAATTGGACATAACCTTATTCGTATTAAACAAGGATAGGAGTGGAAAACGGCATTCAATACCCATGATGGACACTTTGAATACCTCGTCATGCCTTTTGGCTTGAGTAATGCCCCTCCCATTTTTCAAAACTTTATGAATTCAATTTTTGAGGATTTTCTGTACCACTTTGTAGTCATCTACCTGGATGATATTCTTATATTTTCTTCTGATATTTCATCTCATCGTAGACATGTTTCCTTGGTACTTGGCTGCTTGCATCAGCACCAATTATATTGTAAGCTAGAGAAATGTCTCTTTGAAAAGTTTCCCTTCCCTTCTTAGGCTATGTGGTGTCCGGCTCTGGTCTGCTCATGGATCCCGAGAAACTGAAGGCAGTGTTGGAATGGCCTCAGCCAGTCGGACTTTTGGCGGTGCAAAGGTTCATAGGCTTCACAATTACTACATACAATTTATCAAGGGCTTCTCATCTTTAATAGCACCCATCACCGCTCTAACCAGGAAATCCGCCAATTCTAAGTCCTGGCCTCCAGAAGCGGTCAAGGCTTTTTCTTCACTGAAAAGAGCCTTTACTTCTGCCCCCATTCTTTCTCAGGCTGATCCTACATTTCCTTTTTTCCTGGAAGTCGATGCATCTTAGGTTGGCGTAGGAGCCATATTATCTCAAAGTGACTCCTCGGGGAAACTCTCTCCACGTGGCTTCTTTTCCCGGAAATTCTCTGCATCTGAGAAGAATTATGGCATTGGGGACAAGGAACTTCTTGCCATTAAGTTAGCTCTGGAGGAGTGGAGGCATCACTTGGAGGGAGCTATGTTTCCCTTAACCATATACACAGATCACAATAATCTCCTTTACCTTCAAACAGCATCATGTCTCAACCCCTGTCAGGCCAGGTGGTCATTGTTTTTCTCATGTTTCAACATGATCATCACGTTAAGGCCAGGTTCCAAGAACAAAGAAGCTGATGCTCTTTCGACTCTACCGATGCTGTGAAAGATTCTCCTAGACTTGTTCTGGATCCGAAATGTATCTTGGCTACCACCCCTACTCACCTTGTTCTCCAGGGGAAGACCTTGGCCCCTCCCCACCTATGTTCTAAGCTTCTTAAATGGGCCCATGCTTCCCGATTTGCTGGTCATGCAGGTATCCGGAAAACCAAGGAATTTGTGTCACGCAACTACTGGTGGCCGTCTATACTGTAGGATATACAAGACTTTGTGGCAGCATGTCCCACATGTGCTCAGAATAAAGCTCCTCGACAGACTCCTTATAGGTTATTACATCCGTTTCCCATTCCGGATCGTCCTTGGAGTAATCTTTCCATGGATTTTATTACCGACCTCCCCGTTTCCAAAGGTTTCTCCGTAGTTTGGGAGGTCACTGACCGTCTCTCTCGAGCTGCTCATTTTGTGCCCTTGAAGGGCCTACCTTCTGCTCCTGCTTTGGCACAAATTTTTGTAAGAGAGGTCCTCCATCTTCATGGTTGTCCTGATGGGATTGTTTCCGATCGTGGAACCGAATTTGTGGCTAAATTTTGGAGGGCATTTTCTCAAATCTGTGGGATCAAACCGAACTTCTCCTCTGCATATCATCCCCAATCCAATGGCCTCACCGAAAGAACCAACCAAGAGCTTGAAAAGTTCTTGAGGTGCTATATCTCCGTCAAACATGATGACTGTGTTGATCTGTTACCTTGGGCAGAGTTCGTCCATAATAATCACGCTCATGAGTTCACGGATATGTCCCCTTTCTTTGCCCTCCAAGGATTCCATCCCAAAATCCCTCCTTTTCATGATCTTCCTCCCTGTGTAAGCTAGTTCCCCTTCGCCTTGAGGACCCTATGATGTATGTAAGGGTTGGGGACAAAGGGCGGTCTCACAGACAGTGGGGAGGATTCACAGACAGCGTGCCTAAAAATCGCAAGACAACGCTTAAACACATGTGATTCTCTGCCTTGCGCAAGGTTTGCTGATAGTCTAGTGCAGTGGTCAGGGAACAGGGGTAAATTACCCCAAATGGGGTAAAAATGAAATTCCTGGGGGTAATGCTGCCGATTCACATGCTGTCAGTTGGTTTGTAGACCCCTTTAAATGTGAAATTTCTGTTGTACCAGAAGAGCCTCAAGGGTTGGCAGAGGCACTTCTTGAGCTTCGATACAATATACGTATTGCATTTGAAAACAAAGCAGATCTGTCATATTTTTGGATGTCAACACCTGCAAAGGCATTCAAAATTTCACATGAGGAGGCAGTCAAAAAGTTGCTGCCTTTTGCAACAACCTACCTTTGTGAACAGGGATTTTCCACTCTAGCGAACATAAAAACAAAAGAAATCGATTGGACGCTGAAGACTGTATCCAAATTGCTCTGATATCAAAATGCCCCAATATTGATGCTCTCCAATAAAAAATGAAGCATCATTATTTCTCCAAAACCTGAAGTTTTTAAGTTGAAGCTTTCAAAGAAATTTTGAATAGATTCAATAAAATTTTGAATTCCAATAATTAATAATATAGGATTTCCTTCCTTTCAAATCAAGGGGGTAACGTCGGCGTATCTAGATATATTTGGGGGTAAAAGGTAAAAAAGTTCCCTGACCCCTGGTCTAGTGGTTCTCTGGCTGCCAAGGTTTGCTGACTATAATAACTAACTTAAGTACTTGCTCTTACATAGGTTTGTTGCTATTTGTTACGTTTAAGCCACACAACTGCTTCAAATATATCATGAGGCTACATAATGGGGAGACATGAGGAGAGATACTGGGGGAGACATGAGGAGAGACACTGGGGGAGACATGCAGATAAATAATGGGGAGCTATGAGGAGAGATACTGGGAGAGACAGGAGGAGAGATACTGGGGAAGACATGAGGAGAGATACTGGGAGAGACATGAGGAGAGATACTGGGGGAGACAGGATAAATAATGGGGAGACATGAGGGGAGATACTGGGGGAGACATGAGGAGAGATACTGGGGAAGACATGAGGAGAGACACTGGGGAGACAGGATAAATAATGGGGAGACATGAGGAGAGATCCTAGGGGAGACATGAGGAGAGATACTGGGGGGAGACATGAGGCTAAATAATGGGGAGACATGAGGAGAGATACTGGGGGAGATATGAGGTGAGTTACTGGGGGAGACATGAGGGGATATACTGGGGGAAACAGGATAAATAATGGGGAGCCTTGAAGAGAGATATTGGGGAAGACATGAGGAGAGATACTGGTGGAGACATGAGGAGAAATACTGGGGGAGACATGAGGAGAGATACTGGGAGAGACATGAGGAGATATACTGGGGAAGACATGAGGAGAGATACTGGGGGAGACAGGATAAATAATGGGGGGACATGAGGAGAGATACTGGGGATACATGAGGAGAGATACTGGGGAGACAGGATAAATAATGGAGAGACATGAGGAGAGATCCAGGGGGAGACATGAGGACAGATACTGGAGGAGACAGGAAAAATAATGGGGAGACATGAGGAGAGATACTGTGGGAGACAGGATGAATAATGGGGAGCCATGAAGAGAGATACTGGGGAAGACATGAGGAGAGATACTGGAGGAGACATGTGGACAGATACTGGAGAAGACAGGATGAATAATGGGGAAACATGAGGAGGTAATGGGGGAGACATGAGGATAAATAATGGAAAGACATGAGGAGAGATACTGGGGGGGACATGAGAAGAGATACTGGGGGAGACATGAGAAGAAATGCTAAGGGAGACAGGATAAATAATGGGGAGACATGAGGAGAGATACTGGGGGAGACATGAGAAGAGATACTGGGGGAGACAGGAGGAGAGGTACTAGGGGAGACAGAATAAATAATGGGGAGACATGAGGAGAGATACTGGGGAGACAGGATAAATAATGGGGAGACAAGAGGAGAGATACTGGGGGAGACATGAGGAGAGATACTTGGAAGACATGAGGAGAGATACTAGGGAGACAGGATAAATAATGGGGAGACATGAGGAGAGATAATGGGGGAGACATGAGGCTAAATAATGGGGAGACATGAGGAGAGATACTGGGGGAGACAGGATAAATAATAGGCAGCCTTGAAGAGAGATACTGGGGAAGACATGAGGACAGATACTGGGGGAGACATGAGGACAGATACTGGAGGAGACAGGATAAATAATGGGGAGACATGAGGAGAGATACTGGGGGAGACAGGATAAATAATGGGGAGCCATGAAGAGAGATACTGGGGAAGACATGAGGAGAGATACTGGGGGAAACATGAGGACAGATTCTGGAGGAGACAGGATAAATAATGGGGAGACATGAGGAGAGATACTGGGAGAGACATGAGGAGCGATACTGGGGGAGACAGGATAATCAATGGGGAGACATGAGGAGAGATACTGGGGGAGACATTAGGAGAGATACTGGGGAAGACATGAGGAGAGATACTGGGAGAGACAGGACAAATAATGGGGAGACATGAGGAGAGATACTGGGGGAGACAGGAGGAGAGATACTGGGGAAGACATGAGGAGAGATACTGGGAGAGACATGAGGAGAGATACTGGGGGAGACAGGATAAATAATGGGGAGACATGAGGAGAGATACTGGGGGAGACATGAGGAGAGATACTGGGGAAGACATGAGGAGAGACACTGGGGAGACAGGATAATCAATGGGGAGACATGAGGAGAGATACTGGGGGAGACATTAGGAGAGATACTGGGGAAGACATGAGGAGAGATACTGGGAGAGACAGGATAAATAATGGGGAGACATGAGGAGAGATACTGGGGGAGACAGGAGGAGAGATACTGGGGAAGACATGAGGAGAGATACTGGGAGAGACATGAGGAGAGATACTGGGGGAGACAGGATAAATAATGGGGAGACATGAGGAGAGATACTGGGGGAGACATGAGGAGAGATCCTGGGGGAGACATGAGGAGAGATACTGGGGGGAGACATGAGGCTAAATAATGGGGAGACATGAGGAGAGATACTGGGGGAGATATGAGGAGAGTTACTGGGGGAGACATGAGGAGATATACTGGGGGAAACAGGATAAATAATGGGGAGCCCTGAAGAGAGATATTGGGGAAGACATGAGGAGAGATACTGGGGGAGACATGAGGAGAGATACTGGGAGAGACATGAGGAGATATACTGGGGAAGACATGAGGAGAGATACTGGGGAGACATGAGGAGAGATACTGGGGAGACAGGATAAATAATGGAGAGACATGAGGAGAGATCCAGGGGGAGACATGAGGACAGATACTGGAGGAGACAGGAAAAATAATGGGGAGACATGAGGAGAGATACTGTGGGAGACAGGATGAATAATGGGGAGCCATGAAGAGAGATACTGGGGAAGACATGAGGAGAGATACTGGAGGAGACATGAGGACAGATACTGGAGAAGACAGGATGAATAATGGGGAAACATGAGGAGGTACTGGGGGAGACATGAGGATAAATAATGGAAAGACATGAGGAGAGATACTGGGGGGGACATGAGAAGAGATACTGGGGGAGACATGAGAAGAAATGCTAAGGGAGACAGGATAAATAAAGGGGAGACATGAGGAGAGATACTGGGGGAGACATGAGAAGAGATACTGGGGGAGACAGGAGGAGAGATACTAGGGGAGACAGAATAAATAATGGGGAGACATGAGGAGAGATACTGGGGAGACAGGATAAATAATGGGGAGACAAGAGGAGAGATAATGGGGGAGACATGAGGCTAAATAATGGGGAGACATGAGGAGAGATACTGGGGGAGACATGAGGAGAGATACTAGGAAGACATGAGGAGAGATACTAGGGAGACAGGATAAATAATGGGGAGACATGAGGAGAGATAATGGGGGAGACATGAGGCTAAATAATGGGGAGACATGAGGAGAGATACTGGGGGAGACAGGATAATTAATAGGCAGCCTTGAAGAGAGATACTGGGGAAGACATGAGGACAGATACTGGGGGAGACATGAGGACAGATACTGGAGGAGACAGGATAAATAATGGGGAGACATGAGGAGAGATACTGGGGGAGTGGGGTAAATAATGGGGAGCCATGAAGAGAGATACTGGGGAAGACATGAGGAGAGATACTGGGGGAAACATGAGGACAGATTCTGGAGGAGACAGGATAAATAATGGGGAGACATGAGGAGAGATACTGGGAGAGACATGAGGAGCGATACTGGGGGAGACAGGATAAGCAATGGGGAGACATGAGGAGAGATACTGGGGGAGACATTAGGAGAGATACTGGGGAAGACATGAGGAGAGATACTGGGGGAGACAGGATAAATAATGGGGAGACATGAGGAGAGATACTGGGGAGACATGAGGAGAGATACTGGGGGAGACATGAGGAGAGATACTGGGAGAGACATGAGGAGAGATACTGGGGAAGACATGAGGAGAGATACTGGGGGAGACAGGATAAATAATGGGGAGACATGAGGAGAGATACTGGGGAGACCAGATAAATAATGGGGAGACAAGAGGAGAGATACTGGGAAGACATGAGGAGAGATACTGGGGAGACAGGATAAATAATGGGGAGACATGAGGAGAGATACTGGGGAGACAGGATAAATAATGGGGACACAAGAGGAGAGATACTGGGGGAGACATGAAAAGAGATATTGGGAAGACATGAGGAGAGATACTGGGGAGACAGGATAAATAATGGGGAGACATGAGGAGAGATACTGGGGGAGACAGAATAAATAATGGGGAGCCATGAAGAGAGATACTGGGAAAGACATGAGGAGAGATACTGGGGGAAACATGAGGACATATTCTGGAGGAGACAGGATAAATAATGGGGAGACATGAGGAGAGATACTGGAGGAGACAGGATAAATAATGGGGAACCATGAAGAGAGACACTGGGGAAGACATGAGGAGAGATACTGGGGGAAACATGAGGAGAGATACTGGGGGAGACAGGATAAATAATGGGCAGCCATGAAGAAAGATACTGGGGAAGACATGAGGAGAGATACTGGGGGAGACATGAGGACAGATACTGGAGGAGACAGGATAAATAATGGGGAGACATGAGGAGAGATACTGGGGAGACATGAGGAGAGATACTGGGGGAGACAGGATAAATAATGGGGAGACATGAGGAGAGATACTGGGGAGACATGAGGAGAGATACTGGGGAAACATGATAAATAATGGAGAGACATGAGGAGAGATCCTGGGGGAGACATGAGGACAGATACTGGAGGAGACAGGAAAAATAATGGGGAGACATGAGGAGAGATACTGTTGGAGACAGGATGAAAAATGGGGAGCCATGAAGAGAGATACAGGGGAAGACATGAGGAGAGATACTGGAGGAGACATGAGGATAGATACTGGAGGAGACAGGATAAATAATGGGGAGACATGAGGAGAGATACTGGGGGAAACATGAGGAGAGATACTGGGGGAGACAGGATAAATAATGGGCAGCCATGAAGAAAGATACTGGGGAAGACATGAGGAGAGATACTGGGGGAGACATGAGGACAGATACTGGAGGAGACAGAATAAATAATGGGGAGACATGAGGAGAGATACTGGGGAGACATGAGGAGAGATACTGGGGGAGACAGGATAAATAATGGGGAGACATGAGGAGAGATACTGGGGAGATATGAGGAGAGATACTGGGGAAACATGATAAATAATGGAGAGACATGAGGAGAGATCCTGGGGGAGACATGAGGACAGATACTGGAGGAGACAGGAAAAATAATGGGGAGACATGAGGAGAGATACTGTTGGAGACAGGATGAAAAATGGGGAGCCATGAAGAGAGATACAGGGGAAGACATGAGGAGAGATACTGGAGGAGACATGAGGATAGATACTGGAGGAGACAGGATGAATAATGGGGAAACATGAGGAGGTACTGGGGAAGACATGAGGATAAATAATGGAAAGAAATGAGGAGAGATACTGGGGGAGACATGAGTAGAGATACTGGGGGAGACATGAGAAGAAATGCTAGGGGAGACAGGATAAATAAAGGGGAGACATGAGGAGAGATCCTGGGGGAGACATGAGGAGAGATAGTGGGGGGAGACATAAGGCTATATAATGGGGAGACATGAGGAGAAATACTGGGGGAGACATGAGAAGAGATACTGGGGGAGACAGGATAAATAATGGCCAGCCTTGAAGAGAGATACTGGGGAAGACATGAGGAGAGATACTGGGGGAGACATGCGGACAGATACTGGAGGAGACAGGATAAATAATGGGGAGACATGAGGAGAGATACTGGGGGAGACAGGATAAATAATGGGGAGCCATGAAGAGATATTGGGGAAGACATGAGGAGAGATACTGGGGGAACCATGAGGACAGATACTGGAGGAGACAGGATGAATAATGGGGAGACATAAGGAGAGATACTGGGGGAGACATGAAAAGAGATACTGGGGGACACATGAGGAGAGATACTGGGGAGACAGGATAAATAATGGGGAGAAAAGAGGAGAGATACTGGGGGAGACATGAGGAGAGATACTGGGGAGACAGGATAAATAATGGGGAGACATGAGGAGAGATACTGAGGGAGACTTGAGGAGAGATACTGGGGGAGACAGGATAAATAATGGGGAGACATGAGGAGAGATCCTGGGGGAGACATGAGGAGAGATACTGGGGAGACAGGATAAATAATGGGGAGACATGAGGAGAGATACTAGGGGAAACATGAGGATAAATAATGGGGAGACATGAGGAGAGATACTGGGTGAGACATGAGGATAAATAATGGGGAGACATGAGGAGAGATACTGGGGGAGACATGAGGATAAATAATGGGGAGACATGAGAGATACTGGGGAAGACAGGATAAATAATGGGGAGATATGAGGACATGCCTCCCCCTGATAGTTTGGAGGGGGGCATGTGAGGGGAACGCTGGTTTGCAGGAGTGGGGGCATGTGAGGGGAATGCTGGTTTGCAGGGGGGGCATGTGAGGGGAAGGCTGGTTTGCAGGGGGGGGGCATGTGTGAATATGAGGAAAATTCTCAATCAGACTTCATAATCCGTCAGAAGAATAAAGACTTTGGCAGCGAGGGTACATTTTTAATATTCTGTTAAAACTGAATACATTAACTTTTATTAATTTTTATTTGCCAATGTATATTTTATTATGTTTTAATGCTATCATCCAGGTTTCAAGCCAGATATCAAATCTCGAATTGTATGGCGAAGTCCAGATGTCGGTCATGGTGTATAAATTAAGTTTACTGGTGTTCCCTGTGTGTATGTTGGGAGAAAAAGCCTTGTATGTCATTTAGGAAAAGATTTTGGAGTCTGTAAGAAAAGAAATGTGCAGAGCAAAGACCTATGAAACAGGTATCCCTCTAACTTTACTTATTTGCATTGTTTTTTTTAAAAATATATTAATTTATTAACACATATTGTCTGAATTACTGTCATTTTTATTTTTAATTGTCTCATAGTTATCTCATTATTTATAATGACATTATCTTACAGTCAAGAGAACAGTGTTGAGAGAACGTTATCCAGTCAGAAGCTATGAAGTCAAATCTTCTAATCACATATTTACAAATCATTCCCAATCCACCTGCACATATCCACTTTGTAAAGCCCTTCTGTAACGCTCCGGTCCCACAGATAGTACCTGTCTTGTTACCTGCAGTCCATTCATCTGGAAACTGCCATGTCCCAGCATCAGACATTCTCCAGTTCATTCATTCATTCATTCATTCAGCTATATTCAGATCTGTGCAAGTGCAAGCCTATTGCACTTCAGGACCTCCTCCCTCTTTTTCATTGGCTAAGCACTTCTGGAGCACTATTTAAACCTATTAAAATCCTGGATTCACCTATCTGATGCCTGTTCTTCAAGCTCACTTCCTGCAGCCTGTGGTTCTGGTTCCTGTTCTCCTTGTGGCTTGCCTGTGTTCTAGTCTGCTCTCAGTCCGTGGTCTGTGCTGAACCATCGCTGTTCCAGTACCTCTCTTACCATCTCCAGTGTACTTCATCGTGACAGCTCCGGTTCTCTCATCACTACCACTCAGAGCCACTGTTACACCTGTGACTCCTCAGCTGCTATCACGAGTTACCTCCGCTACTCCAGCCTGCTCTCAGTCTCTGGCCGTGTTGAACCTTCGCTGCTCCAGTACCTCACTTACCATCTCCAGTCTACTTCATTGTGACAGCTTCAGTTCTCTCATCACTACCACTCAGAGCCGCTACTACATCTGTGACTCATCAGCTGTTACCACACGTTACCTCCGCTACTCCAGCCTGCTCTCAGTCTCTGACTATGTTGAACTATCGCTGCTCCAGTACCTCTATTACCATCTCCAGTGTACATCATCGTGACAGCTTCAGTTCTCTCATCACTACCACTCAGAGCCGCTACTACATCTGTGACTCATCAGCTGTTACCACGGGTTACCTCCGTAACTCCAGTCTGCTCTCAGTCTCTAGCCGTGTTGAACTATCGCTGCTCCAGTACCTCTATTACCATCTCCAGTGTACTTCATTGTGACAGCTTCAGTTCTCTCATCGCTACCGCTCAGAGCCGCTACTCTCTCTGTGACTCATCAGCTGTTACTACAAGTTACCTCCACAACTCCAGTTTGCTCTCAGCCTGCGGCTGTGTTGAACTATTGCTGTTCCAGTACCTCTATTACCATCTCCAGTGTACTCTATTGTGACCTCTCCAGTTCTCTCATCACTACCGTTCAGAGCTGCTATTTCATCTGGGACTCATCAGCTGTTACTACGAGTTACCTCCACCACTCCAGTCAGTCTTCAGCCTCTGGCTGTGTTGAAGTATTGCGGCTCCAGTACTTCCATTACCATCTCCAGAGTACTTCATAGTGACAGCCTTTGTCCTCTTGTTGTATACCACAGAGCACCTATTCTCCTAGTGACTCATTGGCTGCTGACCATCAGCCTATATTATTGTTGTGCCTGTATTTATACCACTCGTCTGTGGACTCCATCGTCTCCATCCACTTCACCTGGCTCCCCCACATCGTTCTGCTGTACACTCACGGGACCACGACCTGCAGACTTGGTGCAGCTAAGACCATACCTCCTTGCGGGGGTTCCTGGTGAAAGCCACCTGTCTGTTAGACTCTGCGCCCATGGGTGGGCTTAGCCATGTTCAGCAGAGCCTAGGGATCAATTTCCTGTAAGCCAACCGTGACACCTTCGATGGCACCCCATCTCCTCCAGGATCAAGTTCAAGATCTTTATCTTCAAAGTCCTCACCATTTCCCCCCCTCCCTCCTACATTTCTGATCTAGTGACAAGATACACATGTTCTCGACCTGCCTCGGACCTACATCATTACTCCTCCACTCTAATTATTGCCTCTCACTCCAGCCTGTAAGACTTCTCCAAAGCTGCTTCCTACATGTGGAAATCCTTGCCCCACCTCTTTTCCCTCCTTTAAGTTTTCCACCTGACCAGTTATCGCAAAATGGTACTGAGGATGCTTCGAAATGTAGCACATGCCACAAACATAGAGGAGTACAACATGGCTCTATGTACATTACAAAAAAGCGAGATTTGGAAAACAAATAATGCACTAAGACAATGGTTCTCAAGAAAGTGGATGCCGGAAATTAAGGTGAATGTTGTAAAAAGATGTTATAAAAATTGATTTTCAAACATAGGTTGTGTAACATTATATTAGGTTTGGACTCAAACTTCTTTGTCTTTATCAGTACAGATTAATATATTTTTTTGGGTCTACAATACAAGATATAAACCATCGTTGTATCAGATTTTTTTTAATTCATATGTAGGTGATTGATTAAATGCAGTATCACCATTATAAATCATTGTTAATTATTATTTATTTTTTTTAAATCTGTTTATTTTCAACAACAACAGGTACAAAAAGGAGGAACAATTGGAATTAGATATTGGACATCTAAATATAGGTTGCATTAACACACATAACTTATGAAAACTAAAAATAGAGCTTAAACATGTTCTACTAGGTATCTTCATAGAATAGGTAATGTGATCCAGAGTAGCTTATTGCTTTTGTAGAGGAAAAGAATAAAAGTAATAGGGGAGGAGCCAAGATAAAAGTCCATCTAGGGCGGGGTGACCTGCACCGCTACCGCCCCAGAAAATAAGAGAGACAAGACATTAGAAGAAAAGAGGAAAGTACCCAGATGTCAAGAGGTGAAGAAGCGGCTTACCTAATGCCAGGTAGCGGAGTTTGATAATATGTGTACCATGGATCCCATGTCTTTTGAAAGTTAGATACCTTGTCCTTTAAAAGGCTTGTGATATACTCCATTGACACTATATACCACACTCGAGAGATCACTGCTTGGAGGGGACGAGGACCTCCAATCTGCAGCAATTTGTAAGCGGGTAGCAGCACAGACGTGCTGTACCAGTTTGTCTCTATGTTTATCAATGGTTTTCACCGGAGAGCAAAGCAACATAACCGGGGGTCGAGGGTTACTTCACTGTCCAGAATCTGAGTAAGTAGTGCAGTCACCTGTCGCCACAAATTTGATATGTGAGGACATTGCCACCAAATATGGTAAAAAGTCCCCACTCAACTGCACCCCCTCCAGCAGAGATCAGACGTGCCCGGATATAATCTGTGTAATCGTGTTGGAACCAGATACCAATGCATGTCAATTTTAAATGCATTTTCCCTGATTGAGGTGTTAATAGATACTTTAGATATCCTGAGCCTCAGCCTGGACCAACCCTCTTTGTCCAAAATTCTCTGGGTAACTCGCTCCCATACCGTCTCGAGCGGTTCCAAGGTTTCGGTAGCCAGTGATTAGGTAACATGGTATATGAGGGACACCAATCCTGGGAAACCCACTCGGTACTTGCAAAACTTCTCGAAGGTGATAGGTTTCCGCAATTTGGCGGTTTTGCATTGAGTCTGGATGAACCCTCAGATTTGAATGTAGAAGAAATGCAAGGAAGACGGGAGCCCTCTCACTGAGATCAGAAAATGTGCGTGGATCAAATACCCCCGAGATATGTTCGAATTGAGTTATGCCCATTCTTTGCCAGGGAGTGATATATGAAATTGAATTCCCTGGAGGGAATGCCGGATGATGCCAAAGTGGAGTAAGAGGTGAGAGGAATGTAGTGAGGTCCGTGTTTTTCTTGATGAGTTTATCCCATATGTCTAGCGTGAATTGCATAGTGGGATGACAGTATATCGAGGCTGCTCTCTGTTTACGTGGGAGAAAGGGAAGGTATTGCAGGACGTAGGCAGGTGTTTGTACATTCTCCAAGTCTACCCATCTCTTTTTCCCCAGAGTCGTTTGCCAGGAGATAATGTGGCTGAGGTTGACTGCCTGGTAGCAATGTTCGAAAATCAAGAGCCCATACCCCCCGGATACAGCTGTTTTAGCTAAACAGGAGAGCGTCGAAGTCGTTTTTTTTTACTGTGCCACACGAATCCTCCACATATCTGTTCAAGGGATGCCAGGAATGTTCCCAGGAATGAGATTGGGAGCGTTTGAAAGAGGTACAAGACCTTGGGGAGGACGTTCATTTTAATCACGCTTATTCTATCAAACCATGAGATGTAGAGGGGATTCCATTTGACAAGGTACCTTTTGATGGAATCTAAAAGTGGAGTATAGCTAGTTTAAAAAAGTGTACTCCTTGGTGATGAGTACCCCTAGGTATGGTAAAGATTTGGGGCGCCATTGACATGCGAACTTAGTTTTGAGGGTCGTATTTAATGCATTTGAAACTTGGAGATCAAGGGCTTCCTACTTAGATTTGTTGATTGTATAATTTGAGACTGAGCCGTATTCCGCCAGCTCCTTGAGCAATTTGAGAAGTGAGATGGGGTTAGAGAGCATCAACAGTACATCGTCCGCAAATAAGTAAAGCTTGAAGTTGCGAAGTTTTATTTGAATCTCCAGAATATCTAGGTTCTGGCAAATTGCGGCTGCTAGAGGTTCTATACAAAGGGCGTAAATTAGGGGTGATAGAGGGCAGCCCTATCGAGAACCATTGCACAAGGGAAAGGCAGAAGATAATAACCCATTAGTCAGAACAGATGAAGAGAGGCAGTGACAAAGAGCTTGAATGAAGGTGAGAAAAGCTCCCTGGAAACCAAAGTGTCTAAGAGTGCGGAACATGAAGGACCATAAAAACCTGTGAAAGGCCTTCTTCGTGTCGAGGGCTAGGATGACCGAGGGTGTTTTATTTTTGTTGATTTGTGCAATGATGGCTATGGTCCTCTCTGTGTTGTCTAGGGCTTGTCTGGTGGGAACAAAGCCTACCTGGTTGGGAAAAATTAGAGATATCAAATGGGTAGCTAATACTTTAGCAAATAATTTTATATCTGCGTTGAGAAGCAAGATTGGCCGATAATTGGTACAGCACATTGAGTCCTTGTTCGGTTTTGGGATTACAACAATAGAAGAGCGAGTGGTTTCATTCTGGAATTTCCCTCCCTGCATTATGTGGTTATACAACATGGTCAGTTGAGGCACTAATTCTTTGGAAAAGGCCTTATAATATGACATCATAAATCCATCAGGGCCTGGAGCCTTAGAACTCCTCTGGGATTTAAGGGCCATTGTTACTTCCTCTTCTGTGATCTCACAGTTGAAGGAGGTTATATGTAGTGGGAAAAGTGTGGGTAGGAAGAATTTTTCCAAATAGTTGTCTGGAGACTGGAGGGACTGTGTAGGGCGGAAGTTTTACAGCGTTTCGCAGTAGGATTGGAATGTGTTGTTGATTACTCTTGGGTCAAAGGACACGGCTCCTTTTTATCTCTAAGTAAGGGAATGGCCTTGTGTTCGCCTTATCTCTACTTTCATTAAATGTCTGTTTTTACCATCTAAGTTGGCGTTCCGTATGCTCTGCTTGCATCGTTTGGATCTCCCCCCTGATTTTCTGTATAGCTTGTGACAATGGATCTGCATGTGCAGGGTTTCAAGAACTCTAAGCTGGGAAGACAATTTATCGAATATTATAGAATGCTTTTTTTCCTCCGGGAAGCAAATTGAATAATATCTCCCCGGATAACTGCCTTGTGGGCCTCCCAGATTGTGGGCATAGAGACCTCAAGACCAGAATTTAATGTAAAATACTGTATGATAGAGGCAGAGATGTCCTCCTTAACGTTGGGCAGTTTCAGGAGCGTCTCGTTCAGATTCCAGGAGGTCCGTCCTCGAGGGTTTTGGAGGAGGTTGACTGTCATTGACAGGATGGAGTGGTCAGACCATGTATTTGGTATGATGTCTGCCCGAGTAATGTGCCGAAACGTTTGTGCACAGCTCAGAAACATATCGATGCGCGAGTAGGATTTATGTGGAATAAAATTTGTAATCCCGGGAGGTTGGGTACAATGCCCGCCAAATGTCAAAGAGGCCAACATCTGTGAACTATGTTTGTAGGATTGTGAGGTGATGTCCTGGGGGAGCATCCGGAAGCCGACTTGTCCAGGGAAGGTGACATAACCACATTAAATTCACCTCCCAGGAGAAGCAGTCCCTTGCGTATGTGATGTAATGTGGAAAAAAAAGTGAAGAAAAAAAGCCGACTGACCTGTGTTGGGGGCATAAACGTTGGCAAAGGTGATGTCTAAGTGACTAATCTTCCCCGTGAGCATGAGGAAGCGGTCCTCCGGGTACTCCTTGGTTTCTGACAGGATGAAAGGAATGGAGTTACGAATCATGATTGCTACTCCGTTTTTCTTGACAGAATTGGAGGCGTAATACACCGTGGAGAAGCGATGTGAGAACAAGAAGCGGTGGCCACCAGCTTTGAAATTTGATTCCTGTAAGAAAATAACATCACTGTTAAGCTTGTGAATGGTATTAAGTAAGGGTGTGCACCGGCCACTTTTAGTGTTTTGGGTTTTGGGTTCTGATTTATTTTTAAAAAAGCATAAAAAGGGTTAAAATCAAGGTTTTTTTTGTTTATTTTTCCCTCCTACGCTATTATTAACCTCAATAACATTCAATAACAATCATTTACACTAATTTCCGTTCTATTCGGAACACCTCACACCTCACAATATTGATTTTAGGTTCAATATTTGATTTTTTTGGTACAGCAGCAACAGTGAACGTATTTTGAAATAGCAGTACCTATTTTTTGGTACAACAGCAACAGTGAACGTAGTTTGGAATTGCAGTACCTATTTTTTGGTACAGCAGCAACAGTGAACGTAGTTTGGAATTGCAGTACCTATTTTTGGGTACAGCAGCAACAGTGAATGTAGTTTAATATCTGATACGCATCTATGTGGACTGCGTAGTGGAGTGGCCCCAATATAAAACCCTCAACTGGTCTGAATTCCACTGCACAGCTATCTGGACTGCATAGTGGAGTGGCCCCGGTACCCAATTTGGTACCGGGCCCACAATATATCACCCTCAACTGGTCTGAATTCCACTGCACATATGGCTGCTCCTACATCCTCTGCAGCATATAGAGGGTGTAGTTCAAGCGCGTAACTACCACTTGTTTTTGACAACCATGGTACAGAGCATTCATCATTGAGATCCCATCAAGTATGTCAAAGACAGACAGCGTCGAAGTGTTATTTGTTGACTTTGTGAACAAAAAAACTGTCCCTGTTGCAAATCTTCGTGCAATAAAGAGTGACTTTTTCATTTAAAGGCTCAAGCTTTCAAGTGTAGTGTTTATAACATCATTACACCAATAGGTAAAAATCCTTTTAATTGGGATAATGGAGCCACAAAGGAAATTGCACATATGTAATGCCCGCACAATGTTACTGGCGTTGTCTGACACCACAAATCCCCAGGAGAGTCTAAGTGGGTTAAGCCACTGAGAGATTATTTCCCTCAGTTTCTGGACTGATGCACCACTGGACTCAGCAAGGACAGAGCACTGGACTGATGCACCACTGGACTCAGCAAGGACAGAGCACTGGACTGATGCACCACTGGACTCGGCAAGGACAGAGCACTGGACTGATGCACCACTGGACTTGGCAAGGACAGAGCACTGGACTGATGCACCACTGGACTCAGCAAGGACAGAGCACTGCACTGATGCACCACTGCACTCAGCAAGGACACAGCACTGGACTGATGCACCACTGGACTCAGCAAGGACAGAGCACTGGACTGATGCACCACTGGACTCAGCAAGGACAGAGCACTGGACTGATGCACCACTGGACTCAGCAAGGACAGAGCACTGGACTGATGCACCACTGGACTCAGCAATGACTTTTTTTATATTTTTTTTATATTTTTTTTAAAGGATTTTTGTAGAATTTTTCATTTTTTTTTCTTTTTATGGCAGAATTTTTAATACTTTTGAAATAAATATGCACTTAGCAGAACAAAGCACAGGACAAAACGCACTGCTGGACTCAGCAATGACAGAGCACTGGACTGATGCACCACTGGACTCAGCAAGGACAGAGCACTGGACTGATGCACCATTGGACTCAGCAGGACAGAGCACTGGACTGATGCACCACTGGACTCAGCAAGGACAAAGTACTGGACTGATGCACCACTGAACTCAGCAAGGACAGAGCACTGGACTGATGCACCACTGGACTCAGCAAGGACAGAGCACTGGACTGATGCACCACTGGACTCAGCAAGGACAGAGCACTGGACTGATGCACCACTGGACTCAGCAATGACTTTTTTGATTTTTTTAAAAAAAAATTTTTAAAGGATTTTTGTAGAATTTTTCTTTTTTTTTTTCTTTTTATGGAAGAATTTTTAATACTTTTAAAATAAATATGCACTTAGCAGAATAAAGCACAGGACAAAAGCACATCAAGTAGGTGAATTTTAATAAAAGGTTAGTACCAAAAAGCAGTAACAACATATAGGAATTAACTACAATGATATACATTATAGTCGTGTACAGCCAACATTTACGGCTTAATGTAAATACCACAATAGTCTATTAGCTACTTGGGTGGGGGGTTGTCCATCTAGGCTTCTGAGAAATAATGGTGCTCTCCTTTGAGGTGTATATATGCAAGGCAGTAGTCCCTGGTCAATGTCACTCCACTTTTGGTTGACACACAGCTCCACAAGACTTGGACACAGCTCAGGATAATGGCAGTACTGGTAGTCCACACAGTGGCATGATTGCACCTCCCTGTCAGACGGGCAGAAACTTTAGTCTCAATACCAGTCTGACTCAGCCATTCCCATGTGGTGAAAGCCCTCATGCAGATGTGGGCACTCCCTTTTTAAGGCAATGTTGGCCCTCTGCAGTGTCCTGACCTTGGTTGACTGCACCTTCTCTTTGTTTGCCTTTTAGCGGATTGGAGATTAGGAGACTGAGGCTGCAATTTTCTTCCCTTATTGGTGCTTCTCCAAGCTGACAATTTACTTTTAGGTATGGAGAGCCTGACTGCGAATACTTCAATTTTGTCTGCTATGCTTGGAAGCCAACAAGTTCCTTCCTTGCACGCAATGCGTGCGCTTTCTCTGTTCAGTCGGGTCCGCCGACAGGATACTATCTCCTCTCACCTGTCGGCGGTCAGCGTGTCTGACTACCAAATCTCCTTCACCCAATCAGGATGCACCTTATGGTTTATAGAGCACCCTCTGACACATGCTGGGTACCAGAGTATTGGTTCACTCCTGCTCCAGCGCTTCCTGAATTTCTGATCCAGTGTTCTTCGGTTCTGACTTGGCTTCCTGTTACTATGCTCCTGTTTCATTTTGGTACCTGTTGCCCAGCTGGTTTGACTATTTGGCTTGACCTGACTTCTCTCTGGAACCTCCCTGTGTACCACACTGCTCGCTTGGCTTTGACCTGGACTGCCTGACTACGCCTGTATTAAAGTAATTCTATCGTTTTAAAATAAGCATTGCCCAATCAATTGTATGTGTTTCCAAAGCACAAAGTGATTTATTTTAGCAGATGTAAATAGTCAACAATTCAATACATTATTATATTATGATAAAGTACAGTACAGCCAATACCAAAAGATAAGTACATACCAATGCTATCGCATGCGCTAGCTGCGCACCCACGGGACCCGGTGGACAGTATATCTGTTAGAATACTGTGTCAGAGTTGACTGAGAACCAGGGGGTGTGCAGCTATGATTATATACAGCACAGTGTTACACTTGAACAATAGAGATCACGTAGATTGTTTCTATAGGTCCAGACGTTGGGTGGGTCCAGGGTAAACAGATCATAGGTTGATTCAATCTAAGGAATCCAAAGGTGGGGGTCGTCTCTCCAGGGGGGTCTGCTACTTTCATAGCCAGCATCATACAAAGGATTATTCCCTAATATCAATAACTAAAGTATGCAATGTGCGATCTCTTCGCCGACTGCACCGGACAGCTGCTGATGAATAGGGTTTTAGTATGATACCAGATATGTCACCTTTCCCACAACCTGAACCATATATATCACTGAAGTGTACGTATAATCATTATATATATTTATATATATAAACTACTAATAAACCAAATATTATCTGCTCATAAATTACAGTGTAACGGTACCAATATGAATACGAATTATATAGATAACTAAATGTTGTAATGCGAGTGTGTGCGTGCGTATTTTACCGTGCGATCGCATCACGCCACGTGTTACGTGGCGTACACTTCGCAATCGCACGGCGAAACCAATATTAAACCAATATACTTTCGTTCATCCAATTATACGACTTTGACACCTGTCTACTAGTGTCGCTACATCGATGACTGTCTTGGAGAACCGCGACCTGAGTACTCTGCAGCTATGCCTAAACTCCCTTTTGGGGGTCCCTGGTGAATACCGGGTGCCTCCCTGTTCAGTTGCGCTAATACAGGTTAGCGGCCTTCTCTGAAATTCCTTGACAGTATACTCTGGCCATATGAGTGGACAAGATGAACCCTCAGCTCGAGATCTTCTGCTACACTTAGCCCAGAGGGTGAATCAGCAAGACTTGAATCAGGCACAACTTTTGAAATGTCTACAAGGGGTTATCTCTCATTTAGACACCCTCCAGTTATCTCTTCCAGAAAACCAAGCGGCCTTAGCAGTAACGGTTTCCTCCGCAGCCACATCATCTACTGCTAACACCTCTAGTTCCAGAGGCCTACATATTCCACCTCCAGAGAAATATGATGGCAATTCTAAGAAATGCCATGGGTTCCTTAACCAGTGCGCTATTCAGTTTGAGCTTGCCCTGGAAAATTTTGCCTCCGAAAGGACCAAAGTGGCTTATATAATTTCTCTCCTCTCTGATCAAGCCTTGGCCTGGGCTTCTCCCCTCTGGGAATGGGATGACACTACGCTCCGAGATTATTCCACCTTCATTAAGACTCTTCGGAGGTTCTTTGATAAGCCCGGTCGTGTTTCCAATGCTGCTTCTGGCCTATTAGCTCTCCGTCAAGGTTCACTCACTGCGGGGCAGTATGACGTGCAGTTTTGCACCTTGGCTTCAGCTTTCCGCTGGAACAACAAGGGTTAAAGGACCGCATCAAGGACGATCTGGCCACTCGTGAGCTCCCGTCTAATCTTGACAATTTGGTCTCTCTGTGTGTTAAGGTGGACATCCGCCACAGGGAACGTACTCAAGAACGAGAACGGACCTTGTGCTCCTTTCCTCGGCTGCCGCCTCAGTTCCAAGCTCCAGCAATTCCTCTGGTGGAACCTATGCAAATTGCCCGCGCTCGTCTTTCCCAGGAGAAGCGTGATAGACGCATGAAGAATCGTATTTGCCTTTATTGTGGGGGCTCGTGTCACCTTCTCTCCTCATGCTCCAAGAGGTCGGGAAACTCCCCATCCTAGGCAATGACAGGAGGGTTCGTCCTACGATCCAAGTCCCTCACTCCCTAATCCTTGAGAGATTCTGAATTTCTGATGCCTATTACGCTATTTTTTCCGGATGGCCCCCAGCAATTGACAGGTTCCGCTAGGAACTTCATTTCCACTGAGCTGTCTTCCAAGCTTCATCTCTCCATCCTTCTATTGGCACAGCCTCTGGCACTGACCGTGATTAATGGTAATCCTATCAGCAACGGTTCCATTGACCGCATTACCAGTCCCTTACGGCTGGCGGTAGGAGCGCTTCACTCAGAGTGGATAATTTTGCTGATTCTTCCTCAGTCTATCAATCCTGTTATTCTGGGCCTTCCTTAGCTTAAAGCTCACAATCCGCAGTTCAATTGGTCTTGTGCCCAAGTCATTTCTTGGGGGTCCACCTGCAAACAACATTGTTTGACTGCTGTACATCCTCCTAAGGCTTCGATCTCCTGTCCAGCCTCTCCTCCACAGCCTGCACTGAAGCCTATGCTGAGTTTGTAGATGTATTCAGCAAAATTGCAGCCGAGTCCCTGCCTCCTCATTAACTCTGGGATTGCCCCATTGACCTCGTACCCAACAAGGGCAGCCCTAGGGGCAGAGTTTTTCCCCTATCTCTCCCTGAGACTCAAGTCATGTCTGAATACATCTCTAAGAATCTTGAACGTGGTTTTATCCGCAAGTCTTCTTCTCCGACGGGTGCAGGGTTCTTTTTTGTCAAAAATAAAGACGGTACCCTGAGACCCTGTATTGACTACCGGAAGCTGAATGCTATTACGGTGAAAAAATGTTACCTGTTATCCCTCATATCAGAACTCTTTGATCGGATCCGTGGAGCACAGATTTTTACCAAACTGGATCTTAGAGGGGCCTATAACCTTACCGCATTCGCCAAGGTGATGAGTGGAAAACCGGCTTTAATACGAGAGACGGGCATTATGCGTACCTTGTGGCACCCTTTGGGCTTTTTCAAAAATTCATTAACAAAATCTTCAGAGATCTTTTATATCAATCTGTAGTTGTCAAACTTGATGATATCTTGGTTTCCTCTGGAACATCACCTCTCATCGAGATTATGTCAAAGAAGTTCTGTCTCGCCTCCATACCAATCACCTATATTGCAAATTGGAGAAGTGCCTGTTTGATCAACTTCAGGTCCCCTTCTTTGGGTATATAATCTCCGGCATGTGTCTTCAAATGGATCCTAAAAAGGTAGAATCTATCCTTAGTTGGCCATAACCCCCTGGCCTAAAGGCTGCTCAACGTTTTATTGGATTCTGCAATTATTAGCAACATTTCTTTAAAAACTTCTCTTCGTTGATCTCGCCCATTACGTCACTTACCCGTAAAGGTGGACTAGCCAAAAACTGGCCTCAAGAGGCAGTTTTGGCCTTCAAAGTTCTTAAGGAAGCTTTCACCACCGTTCCTGTCTTGAGACAGCCTAACCAACTACAACAGTTCTTTCTAGAGGTTGATGCTTCCTCAGTGGGTGTGGAAGCAGTTCTCTCTCAGAAGAATTCTGTTGGCACTTTCTCTCCATGTAACTTTCTCACAAGGACATTTATACCTGGTGAGAACAAGGAGCTCCTGGCCATCAAGATAGCCTTAGAAGAATGGCGGTACCTGCTTGAAGGCGCTCTCCATCCTATCACGGTATTCACAGATCATATGAACCTCACCTATCTGGAATCTGCTCAGTGCCTTAACCCTCGTCAGACCCACTAGTCACATTTGACCCTGACTTATCGTGCTGGGTCAAAAAATTCCAGGGCCGATACACATTCCATGTCTTTTGATCCTTCGGATTCTTGCCAACCAGACGTTAGACCTATCATCAGTCCTCTGAAGATTCTGGCCTTGACTAAATCCTCAGTTAAGACACCCTTTTTTGGACACACTTTTGTGGAGACTCATCTCCGTCCCAGGCTGTTGGCTTGTAGTCACGATTCCAGATTCTCTGGTCATGCTGGGGTTAAGAAGACCATTGCTCTTTTGTCCCGCAGCTATTGGTGGTCGTCCTTGAGTGCTGACGTTCACAAGTATGTTGCAGCTTGCGGAGTATGTGCTCGTCACAACACACCCAGGCGTCCGCCAGCGGGCCTTCTTCTGCTCTCGGTTCCAGACTCACCTTGGGAAAGCATCAGCATGGATTTTACTACTGACTTCCCCAATAGTCATGGCTTCAATACTATTTGGAGGGTGGTCGGTCATTTCTCCACATGGGCACATTTTGTCCCTCTCAAGAAATTGCCATCTGATGCTGATCTAGCCACTCTTTTCAGTAAGAATATTTTTCGGATCCACGGTTGCCCCGTTGAAATCATCTCCGACAGAGGTGTACAATTCATTTCAAGATTCTGGAGATACTTTTGCAACAATCTAGGAATTAAGCTAAAACTCTTCTTGGAATACCATCCCCAGACCAATGGTCAGACTGAGCGGGTCAACCAGAATTTGGAGAAGTTCCTCCGTTGTTATTGCTCTGATCACTTATCCTCCTGGAGTGATTATCTACATTGTACAGAGTTTTCACATGATATTCATTAATATGAATCATCTGGAACATCTCTCTTCTTTACCATCTTTGGCAGACATCCCATACTTCCCACCTTTTCAGAAGTTCCCAGTGCATCAGTACCTGCAGCTCAAGAGATGGTCAGGGACTTTTTGAAGATTTGGACTCAGGTACGATCTAAACTCTTACAGTACTCGGAACAGCATAAACACTTTGCTGATCATCGTCGTTGGAAGATTACAGTTCTTCACATTGGGGACAAGGTGTGGCTGTCCACACATAATTTCAGACTCAAGCTTCCTTCAATGAAATTCGCCCCCCGATATATTGGTTCCTTCCACATGTCTCGTATTATTAATGCGGTTACCTATAAGCTCCATCTACCTCCTTCACTCCTTGTGCATAATTAATTTCATATTTCCTTATTAAAACCATTGGATCTTAATGAATTTCAAGATTCACCCACAGCCCAAGGGTGTAGAAAGAGCCCTAGTTCTTTCAGCACTAGGCTGGGGGTCTCTAGAGAGAGGGCCCGCTCGTTTTTTTTTTCGGTGGCCCATACTCCCTAGGGAATCACCCCTCACTTTAGTGGCATTATAACACTTATTTGCTTTATTATATAGTTGCCCAGCTCACTATAACACAGCATGTGGCCTCTTTCACTGCTTTCAGCATGCACTTTGTTAAAGACAAATATTTAGAATAGGGGGGTGAATTATCCTTGCAACCGTCATGTTTGGTAATACCTACCCTGATTTCAACTACAACTGTCTCCAACTTGCTTGACATGCCACATATTTTAAATCCTGCCACTCCTCCTCCAAGCCTCCGTAAGCAAATCATTGGAGTTTTGCAGAACCTCTTCCTAGTTCCACAAGACTTTCCAACCCAAGCTGATAGCAGTGGTGGGGCCCTTAGCAAAGGTGTCATGCTGTAAAGATGGTTATGGAGTCAAATAGGAAGTCACGGACTGACAGTTTTATAGAAGAAGGAACAGAGCCTTCCAACAGTAGAGTAGTAAAGTTCATATATCAAACTTGGTTTCAAATAACATCTGTAATCTTGATGTTTCTGTCACAGAGCACAGTGTAGTAGCATTATCCTGCAACCTTCATCCCCTTCTGAGTTAAATCATAGTCCATAGATAAAACTTATTAAAGTAAGTTAACTCAACATTTACCAACCTACCAAATTACATTTGCATCTGATGATTTCTTTTATTTCTTAAGTCAATCTCTTTTGCAATTAGAGATTGTGTTTGGACTATGTACTGAAAAAGAAAATATCTTCCTCTCAGCCATTGCAACCCCTTGGCACAATCCTAATGCCTATCCTAATGTAGAGCAGTAACAGGCAACCTGATGGAATGCTATGCCTGCATGTGCAGCCCTCTGACCTTCAATAGGACTGCACATTACCCTTAATCGTAATAAATTAATACATTTAACCAAAGAAAGAGACACCACTTTAATATGTGCCCTGCTCTCCCCTTTAATAAAGACACAATAGGGAGTAAATGTATCATACCCCGGTTTTTTCATCTCGCGGGAGATCGGCGTCTTCGCAGCTAAAATTTAAAGGGGTGATGGCTTATAAAGGCAAACTTGCCTTTACAAGCCATCGCCCCTTTAAATTTTAGCTGCGAAGACGCTGATCTCCCGCGAGATAAAAAAAACGGGGTATGATACATTTACCCCTAGATGTTTAGTGGAAAACATAAATGTTTAATACAGCATTTAAAACATTTATAAGTCAATACATCTCTGGCATACTTGGAGAGTGCTTCTCTGCTCAGGGTCGGACTGGCCTGTGTGGGAGCCGGGGTATCCCCCGGTAGACTCCGACCCCTGTAAACTCTGCCCCCTATTGTTGGTGGGGGGAGTGGGTACTTAATAAAATAAATTAAGACAAAATATACTTACCGTGGCGCCGGCGCCCCTCCTACATCCTCTCTGCTCCATTCGCATTGAATGTCGGGCGGGACGTCATCATGTCACACCCGACATTGAGTGAGGAGCTGTGCAGAGAAGACCCAGCATGCAAGAAAGAAGACAGGAGAGAGAAGACAAAAAGAGAAGAAAATAGATGAAAGAAGCCAATAGGAAGGTAAGTAAAGGAATGGAGAGAAACAGAAAGCCACAGAGTGATGGATGGGGGGGACGGGGACAGAAAGCCACAGAGTGATGAAGAGGGGATGGAAACAGAAATCCACAAAGTGATGAAAATAGGGGAGGGGACAGAAAGCCACAGAGTTATGAAGAGGGGGGGGACAGAAAGCCACAGAGTGATGAAGAAGGGGGGGACAGAAAACCACAGAGTGATGAAGAAAAGGGGGGGGGTAGAAAGCCACAAAGTGATGAAGAAGAGGGGGGGCAGAAAGCCACAGAGTGATGAAGAAAAGGGGGGGGGGCAGAAAGCCACAGAGTGATGAAGAAGAGGGGGGGAGGCACAGAGTGATGATGAAGAGGGGGCAGAGAAGCACAGTGTCACGGGCACTAGGAGTTTTACCCAGAATTCACCAGGTGTAGCTACACTTACCAGAAGTGCGGACCTCTGGGTAGTGTGGTGAATCAGTGGAACCATACAGTAGAATAGAGGAAAGGAATGTCAATAGTATAAATGCAAAGTCTTGGCACCGTGGAACTGTAATGGTAGAGCAGTTTAGTAAACAGGATAAAATGAGAAAAGAGTCCAAGTGCCTTAGCACGCAGATAGCATATAGCAGGCCAGTACTTGATAACTGGATAACGTTAGGCAAAGACCAATCAACAATATAGTAGAAGAGTCAGCGACTTGCAGCTACAATACAGAGGCACTTGTAGACTTTAGTCCAGCTAATAGGTACCATACAGAGTAGTAGCTATATCACAAGGAAACATGAATGGTCTACAGCTGGTAAGTTTCACCACGGATATGTAGAGAAGACTTGTCCAGCGCAGGTGTGTAACAGAATAGCGTGAGTGGTCTGCAATTGGCAAGTTGTACCACTGATGTGAAGGGAAGACTTGTCCAGGTGCAGGCGTGGAGCGGAGTAACGTGAGTGGTCTGCAATAGGCAGGCAACGGAGGTAGCGAGAGTAGTCTGCAGCGGGTAAGTTCTACTACCGATGTGGAGAGGAGACTTGTCCAGAGCAAATGGATAACACGAGCAGAAACAGGAAACACCTCAGAGTCTCAAGGAATGAGAACCAAGAACAGGCAAAGGTAATAGGGCAACAGGTGCCTTAAGTACTGAGAGGTGATTAATTAACCAATGAGACTAGAGGCGAGGTATTAACAGTTCAGGGTTTCTACACATGCGCAATCTTAGTCAAGATGGCGGACAGCCGCGGCTCAGGAGAGGCGCCGGCAGGAGCGAGAGAGACCCATGTCCCACCCTAGAGGCTTTAACAGTTCGGTGAGTGACACACAGAGTGATAAAGAAGGGGGGAAGCAGCATGGCACAGAGTGATGAAGAAGGGGAAGAAGGCACAGAGTGATGAACACGGCGATGGCACAGTGATGAAGAGGGGGGGAGGGAAGGCACAGAGTGACGAAGAAGAGGGGGGACAGAAAGCCAAAGAGTGGCGAAGAAGAGGGGGGAGGCACAGGGTGACAAAGAAGAGGGAGGAAGGCACAGAGTGATGAAGAAGAGGGAGGAAGGCACAGAGTGATTGTCACGGCTAAGGATATTATTGCATCCCCAACCTCTACATAGGTGGTAAAGCAGAGGGGGGTGGAGACAGAACACGCTGGGATAAGTTCAGATGAGAGTCACAATGAAGAAATACACAGACGATGGAGTAGTGTTGCAACTTTAGTATATTGTTCAATGGTGCAATAGCAGTAATAAGTATTGTACAACTCAGCTATGCTGAGTACACAGAAACTCATAAATAAAATAATCACAGCAGTACTTCAGGTGGTAACCATAGGCAACAGCATGCAAACAGATAATACAGTTCAACGCTGAGATGATGATGATCCAGAACACTTGACACCTTGTAACACCAATATCAATAGAGAAGAATCACTGACACAGCTTGAAAGTCCGATGAAGATAGTATAGAGACTTGGCTGATCCAGATGCAATGTGATTCACTTAAGCAGGTAGTTGCAGGTAATATAATGGTTCTTTATCAGCGGAACAACAGATGTATATAGTCCAAGTACTAGAGACATGCAAAGGAATGTTGCTAGAAGTACAGCGTGACAATAGGAATCCAAAACACGGAGAAACATAGGTTCATCACTTGATAGAATAGCAGCTGATATCGCACAGAACTTGATTAACAGAGCAGCTCCTAACTCGGCAATAATACTTAGTAATAGTCCAGCAATACTAACAGCAGAATGACAATAATAGCCGTGCCGGACCAGAACCACAGATGACCAGAACTTGATTGTAGTTCAATAAGAATTACAGACTGCTGAGCAGAGAGGTAATAGAGCCAATCGGTATGCACAGATTGTAATAGGCAACTCACAGGACAGTTCAATGTGCAGATAAAGTTCAAGTAATGATTGCAGCTAGAGATGAACCATGAACTGGTATTCAGCGGAGCCAGATAGAGATCAGCGATGACAGGCGATCTCGGCAACCGATAACATCCAGAAGACACTCAGAGGATAAGGTATACAGCCAGAACCCACGGCAGGGTAAGTAACATGAAGATCAGGCAATGAGTCCCTGATCACAAGAGGTTGAAATAGTCTTCAGTAACCAATAAGCTTCAGAAGGAGGTTCCAATTAGGAAAATAGAAAACAGCTATGAACAGGTAGAGACTCTGAAACAGGAGACAAGCACCAGCATAGTTCCTTAAAGGGCAAGTCACACAGCAGCACCTAGTTATGGGAGCGGTGTGTGACAGTGATGAAGAAGAGGGGGGAGGCACAGAGTGATGAAGAAGAGGGGGAAGGCACAGAATGACAAAGAAGAGGGGAGAGGCACAGAGTGACGAAGAAGGGGGGGAAGCAGCATGGCACAGAGTGAGAAAGAAGGGGGGAGGAAGGCACAGAGTGATGATGAAGAGGGGGGGCAGAAAGCCACAGTGTGACAAAGAAGAGGGGGGAGGCACAGAGTGATGAAGAAGAGGGGGGAGGCACAGAGTGACGAAGAAGAGGGGGGAAGGCACAGGGTGTCAAAAAAGAGGGGGAAGGCACAGGGTGATGAAGAAGAGGGGGGGAACGCACAGAGTGACGAAGAAGAGGGGGGAAGGCACAGAGTGACGAAGAAGAGGGGGGCAGAGAGGCACAGAGTGATGAAGAAGGGGGGAAGCAGCATGGCACAGAGTGATGAAGAAGGGGGAGGAAGGCACATAGTGATGAAGAGGGGGTGGCACAGTGATGAAGAGGGGGGAGGCACAAAGTGATGAAGAAGAGGGGGAGGGAAGGCACAGAGTGACGAAGAAGAGGGGGGACAGAAAGCCACAGAGTGACGAAGAAGAGGGGGCAAGGCACAGGGTGACAAAGAAGAGGGGGGGAAGGCACAAAGTGATGAAGAAGAGGAGGGAACGCACAGAGGGATGAAGAAGAGGGGGGAGGCACATAGTGACGAAGAAGGGGGGAAGCAGCATGGCACAGAGTGATGAAGAAGTGGGGAGGAAGGCACCAGAGTGATAAAGAAGAGGGGGGCAGAAAGGCACAAAGTGATGAAGAAGAGGGGGGCAGAAAGCCACAGAATGACGAAGAAGAGGGGGGGATGCACAGGGTGACAAAAAAGGGGGAAGGCACAGAGTGATGAAGAAGAGTGGGGGAAGACACAGAGTGACGAAGAAGAGGGGGCGGAGGCACAAAGTGATGAAGAAGAGGGGGGCAGAGAGGCACAGAGTGATGAAGAAGAGGGGGGACAGAAAGCCACAGAGTGACGAAGAAGAGGGGGGGGGCAGAAAGCCACAGAATGACGAAGAAGAGGGGGAGGCACAAGGTGACAAAAAAGAGGGGGAAGGCACAGAGTGATGAAGAAGAGTGGGGGAAGGCACAGAGTGACGTAGAAGAGGGGGGAGGCACAAAGTGACGAAGAAGAAGAATGAGGCAGAGAGGCACAGAGTGATGAAGAAGGGGGGGAAGCAGCATTGCACAGAGTGATGAAGAAGGGGGAGGAAGGCACAGAGTTATGAAGGGGGGGTGGCACAGTGATGAAGAGGGGGGTGGCACAGTGATGAAGAGGGGGGAGGCACAGAGTGATGAAGAAGAGGGGGAGGGAAGGCACAGAGTGACGAAGAAGAGGGGGGACAGAAAATCACAGAGTGACGAAGAAGAGGGGGAGGCACAGAGTGACAAAGAAGAGGGGGGAATGCACAGAGTGATGAAGAAGAGGAGGGAAGGCACAGAGTGACGAAGAAGAGGGGGGAAGGCATAGAGTGACAAGAAGGGGGGGAAGCAGCATGGCACAGAGTGATGAAGAAGGGGGGGGCAGAAAGGCACAAAGTGATGAAGAAGGAGGGGCATAAAGGCACAGAGTGATGAAGAAGTGTGGGCAGAAAGGCACAGAGTAACGAAGAGGGGGGAAACAGAAAGGCACAGAGTGATGAAGAGGGGGGAGCAGAAAGGTACAGAGTGATGAAGAGGGGGGGAGCAGAAAGGCACAGAGTGATGAAGTGGGGGAAGCAGCATTTCACAGAATGATGAAGGGGGGGACAGCAGCATGGCAAAGTGTGATGAAGGGAGGCCAGGTGAAGGGGGAAAAATAGCAGCATGGAGGGCGCAGTGTGATCATAAGGAGGCACAGCGTGGTGATGATGAAGGGGCACAGTAATGTGTGTGCGATGGCACATGGGGCTTGTGGCAAAGGAGTGTGTGTGATGGCACATGGGGCTTGTGGAAATAGAGTGTGTGTGATGGCACATGAGGCTTGTGGCAATGTAGTGTGTAGTCAGAAAGAGTGTGTAGTCAGAAAGAGTTTTCAGCACAGCCGGGAACCTTGTCAGTGATCGACGTAGGAGGTTACTTCCTAAAAATGTGGAAAAGATGATGTTCATCAAAATGAACTACATCTTCCATGAGGAAGGCCTTTACCGGCAAATACATCCAAGTACTGACACTTCTCTAATGGCGGATTCCATCGGAGATGAATTAATAGTCTGTGATGATGATGTACACACTGATGAGGGTGAGGATGATGCTAAAGATGATGACAACAACATCTTGACAGTGTAGAATTCATTTCACAGCACTGTTGGTCTAACATGCCTTTAGGGCATTGATAGTTGGTTTAGTGGGGGCCCAAACAAACCAAGCATTTCAGCCACAAAAGTGTCAGCCCTTGTTGTTGAAGTGCTTAGTTTGCTAGAGTGTGCATGTCCTTTGTAAGATCCAACATATGGGTGGGTGGGAGCTTCCAAGGACAATTCCATCTTGCACCATTAATCTTTTCTGGCACTGATGTGTGTTTCTGCTATTACTCTAACAAGCCCATTAGCTTGTTTAGGGAGGGCTCAGCAGTGATTAAACTGTATTTTTCTGAATTTGCACTAATAAGTGTAGGGTCTAATATATACAGCCTCATAGAAGAGCTGCTTTCGTCACTTTTATTAATCTACAAGTCGTTGCAGGCTTTTTTTCTTCATTTGCACTAATAAGTGTAGGGTCTAATATACACCCAAAGATGAGTGTTCCATTGCTAACAGTCAATGATGAAGAGGAAGACAAGCAGGCTTGTCTGTAGAATTTTTAGGCAAATCTAATAGTCTTACATTGAATAAACAAACACATAGGGGGAGAAGGAGAAGAGGGAGACATAAAATTAATAATTTTCCTCTTACTCAGGACTGTCAATGGTGTTATAGTCTCTTAGTAGGCTGTGGATTATCCTGCGACAGTCCTGGATGGTCATCTTCTCCCTTTTCAAGATGAGGCGATTCCTGGCAAGCCAAATAGCGTCCTTAAAGCAGTTCATTAGGCTTCAGGCCTCCTGGATTGCCCCAATGATGTGGGTCCCAGGAAATAATCCATAAGATACCAAATGATATGAAAGGCAACTTCTGGGCACACTGTCCTTATGTTCATGTTCCAAGGCATCCAACAGTGCCTGTGCAGTGGGGCAGTCCCCAAAAAAAGCTGTGCTGTTTCCCTTCTGGTGATGCAGAAGGGGCAGTGGACATATCGGCACAGGTTCCGGATGTGCATGAATGTCCTGAGAGGCAGACATCCCTGGATAGCCATCCATGCAATGTCTTTGTGTCTAGTAGTCAGCCTCTTAGAGGCCACACTCTCCCACGTGTGTTTTGTTGTGTTTGTAATCAGCACTTTACATGAAAGGTACCTAACTAGATTATAATTTTGTGGGAATTGGGGCTGATTCGAAGCTCACTGATGAACTGGCTTTTTGCTATGAATTTCCATGGCTCTTTTTAGTGCATTGTCTGGCACCCTGGATTGCTGTGTGCCTGATAAAAGCACGCATCCCGGGGGGTTAGTGCTCATTGCCATGTATTAGCTGTAGAATTACCTCACTTATCCAAGAAACAGTTGGAGCGATCCAATGAACCATAACTGGTTTCATGATCCAAGGACAATTCCATCTTGCCCCACTTTTCTTTTTTGCCACTGCTGTGTGCCAATGTGTACTAGATGGGGTAGGAACTGCAGTGTATTTGAGTCATTGCTCTGTCGCTTACCATCCAGCTAAATCACTGCAGTATTTGGTTGAAAGTGTATGAAAAGCATATTGTGACCTGTGAGATGGTAAAACTTGAATGGAAATCACTGGAATTTAGTGTTAGTGAGGTTAATAATAATGTAGGTACAAAATAATACCTAAATTATGTGATTTTAGCCTAAAAAATGGAATTTTGTAAAAAATGGCTAAACAAAACCAAAACCCGAAGGTAATCCACATCCAAAACCAAAACCAAAACATGAGGATCAGTGAGCAGCTCTAGTTTTAATTCCTGATTCAGAATGGTTTGATAGCTTAAACATGCTATTTGAACTATTTTGCCATTCAGAACATAAGAGAAAGCACCATTGACATTTAAATTATTTTAGCAAACATTATTTATTGATTAAGGGGCAAAATTAATTAAATATTAACTTATGAGGGGAAAAAAATTGATTACCGTATTTCCCCAAGTATAAGACGCACTCATGTATAAGACGCACCTTAATTTTGGGGTCCAAAATGAAAAAAAAAGATGTATTACATAAAGACTGACAGCTCCGAGACTGTGGGAGGTGCCTGAAGGACCTTAAGGTCCTTTTGCCAATCAGCAGGGACACGCTGTTGCAAACAGTCAGCGGGGACACAGCCAGCAGGACACGCTGTTCCAAACAGCCAGAGGGGACACAGCCAACAGGACACGCTGTTCAACACAGCCAGCGGGGACACAGCCAGCAGGACACGCTGTTCCAAACAGCCAGCTGGGACACAGCCAACAGGACACGCTGTTAAACACAGCCAGCGGGTACACAGCCAGCGGGGAGTCCTCTCTCACACCAGGTGCCGACTTCTTCATTGAGGTAAGTAGCGCTTGCAGTGTATAAGACGCACCTTTTTTTTAGACCCAAAATTTGGGGGAAAAAGGTGCGTCTTATACATGGGGAAATACGGTATATTAAGGGGATAAAATTATTTCGTTATTATATTATTTGGACAATATGTAATGACAAATTGTGCAACATAAACAATTATATCCACCATTAACAATCAGTTAATATTATTATATATTCACATTTCAACATAATATAATGCTATAATAGTGTACCCTTAAAAATATATATAAAAAAATTTCCCTCATAAGTTATTAAATTAATTTTGCCCCTAATCAAAAAATAATGATTGCGCAAATATATTAAATGTCAATGTTGCTTCCTCTTATGTTCTGGGTGGAAAAATAGCTCAAACAGTATGCTGTGTGATCAATCATTCACAACCACCTCTTTTATTTTGGCCATTTGGATGGCTGTTTGGACGACTGTTTTGCGGCTGTTTTGAAATACCCCAGCATAGTAAATCCGGCTGTTTGTATGTCCATCATTGTTAAAATCGGGATGGAGGTTTGTAAAGTGGTGGTTTTGTAAAATGTCAATTCTGGCCGTTTTAACGGCGGTTTAGGCTTTAGTAAATCTGGCGGTTTCAAAACCGTCGGAAAAATAGCTAAAAAGCGGCGGTTTGACCAAACCACCCTTTAGTAAATCTAGCCCTAAAAAGGATAAATGGAGGTCTTGGCCATATTTACCAGATAAATGATAGCTAGAATCTGATTGGTTGCTATGGCCAACACCCCAACTTTTTCTTTTTAGAAGTTTTGGTAAATCTACCGCTTAGAGGCTTATTTAATAACTATTAAACTGTTATTTCCACATACTTCCCACAGACACTCATTTTATTATTTATTAAACGGCAGTGTGTTCTTTTAAATAGGTTTATAGTTTTTTGTTTTACGGTGAATACCATGTTTAACAGTGGCAAACGCAAGATTTCTAGAGAGGCTTTTCCATATATGTGCTTCTGAAGGAAACATAACATTAAAACATATATATTTTTTTATATATAACGCCCCCTCGTTTGCTATTGTCAGTCCATGTCTCACTCTTATTGCTACAATCTCTACATATCCATCCAGTACACTACTGCAGTGTTCCCTCTAAGCTGAGCAATCTGGAAAGGAAAGAGTTAAAAGGTCACTCTAATGAGGGCTCCACCCGAAAGGTTTGCATTCACAATCTGCAGGATGTTTCCTAGTAAAATACAGGTTTAACTCTATCATTTCCAGATTGCTCAGCTTAGAGGGAACACTGCAATACTGTATGTTCCTATGGAACCTAGTTCCTCCTATTCCTTTAGATCTTACCACCTTAATTTCCCTACATTTTCCACTTTTCCTATGAAATCAGCGTCCCCAAAAGTAAACAACAATTCATTCCTTTTAATATAGTCACTTTATGGGGGAATAGGCTCTCAAGCATCTCACTGTCCAACCCAAACTCACTTACCTAAAGCTGTGACGCTCCACTGTGCATCCTCCTATAATGCTCAGAGAAGAAATAAAAACGTATCTGTGCACTTTTAATTGACCTCGGAGCACTCCGATATCGCTCAGAGGAGACTGTGCTACAGCCAGATTGGCATCATGCATGAGGCTATTCTAGAGAGAAACCATGGTATATGGGGGGTTTCTGGGAAACAGAAAACCCCCTCCTAAGTACATGCCTGTTTAAGGCTTTTATTAATGATAATTAACCCATTCTTGTTCTTTGTTTTTTTTAATGATAATGTTTTTTTACAGTCCTGGTCTCTAACATTTTTTCCCAACCAGTCATAACTCTGTTTATCAATAGAAAACCCCTAGATTTAACAAAAACAGGAGTTTTCACTGGATTTAGGGCTTTTTCCTATTTATCAAAGCCCCTTGGCTGGTAAAGGCTATTGGCGTGGTAGCCTTCACCAGGGTCCATCAATGATGATTCACCATACAAAGAAAGGGGAAGCCAGTTGTAACCAGGTTTAGGGGACAGGTGACATTTACTAGGGTAGATGGTAGTGTACAGCAGCAGAGAAGTCACAAAAGTCCAAGGTTTTGGTTCAAATGGCCTCAGCCAGTGTTATTAAGAAATAAATACAGAAAACTTCAAAAACTGGCACTAACTAAACACGTTGTTCCTAATTATCAAACTAAATAAAAACATAAGAAGTTCCACCACATATAGTTTACTCACAACCGATATCAGGTAATCTCTTATAGAGACCCTCAGTCCCTTTCTCCAGGCAGAGAAGAGACTCAAACTGATCACACTGACATCCTCTTTAAATACACCTTAATCAGTCTTAATTATTAATAATTAATTATGCTGTCAGACTGGAAAGACCTGTACTGGGCCTTATAAATGGAGCCCAGACTTCTCTCTCCATTTATATCCCAGGGATCTTTACCAGCTTTTTCCTTAAAGCTGAACACACTCTTTTGGGAAGCTCATTTCCACATAAAACAATCTTCTGGGCTTTTTAAAACATGTAGGTCAGAAATCTGAGACACACATACCAGTCTAAAAACACTATTTTTTATTAATTGCATTTTCTTTATTCCCTTATGGATTCTGGAACTGCACGCCTAAGTTCAGGGTTTCCAGTTACAGCGTGCAGAGCCAGCATTACTCTCCCACATTTACAGAAGGACCCTTCAATGGCCTGGCAAGTGCCAAGATTCCTCTTACTGCTGCTGGCCAGGATTGCTGGGGAGCTGAGTATTGCTCAGCTGTCACAGTGACATTTATTTGTTAAATTGCACGTTAGAAGATTTTCTGTCGCTGCAATATGCAGCAATAGATTAGTGTTTAAGTACGTCCTCTTCCAGCATTTATCGCACGGTAGGTGGTGTCCTCAGGCAGTGGGGCCCAATGGGGATTTCTCCAGTATTCAGATAAGTCTGACACTGTAGCTAACTAACTTTGGAGTTAATTAACTAGGGCATTAAATTACCAATTGGAAACCAGTGTACTATATTTCCATTTAGCTCATGTTCCTTTTAATGGTGCCCATAAAATTAAAATATTTTTATTGAAATATACTACTAAAAAAGCCCATCTACAAAATATAGAGTAAGAAATAAAAATGAAACTATGTTTACATATTTTAATTTGAGCTAGTATTTAATGTTTAATTAAAAATATTATGTAAAATATGAAACAATTACATTATAATCAAGCCCAACAACTCAGATCAGAGTACTGAGTTGCTCAATGTTCTGCCTACCCTCTCCTGTTCTAGACATACTGAGACCCATATACCAGCAGCACTGTCCCTGGAAACTATTTAACACCAGCAATCCTGACTCATTTTGAATGACAAAAGCGGTGGTAATCGTTTTCGTGATTACCACCATTCCCACACTGAGGAGTACTACACTTAAATTCCGAATGTGGGAAAAAATGATTGTAATATAAGCAGACTTACCTCTAAACCGACGCTGTAGATCTACGATCGCAGCAGGATGGTGACTCGAAGTTATTCCGACTAGTGAGGTGTTCGTCAGCAGATTTTCACATCATCGCGACCTGTATCACTTTTAATTTAAAGCGGCAATGTCAGGACTTCACAGGTTAAGTGTTTAAACACTTAACCAGACATTGCCGCTTTAAATTAAAAGTGATGCAGGTCGCGATTGCATAGTAAATTCTCATTTCAGCATTCCTTTTCTAGTTGTTTTTTCCTTTGAACAAATCCACTATAATACTGGTGCCTCAAAGAAATCAGGATGCACAATGTTTCATTACATAGTTAACCCTTAATTTAATGCTAATGCAATCCAAATGTGAAAAATGGTTTTTGTGGATGAAGAAATCACAGACAATCACAGTCTATTGGCCAGTAGTTAATCATGATGCTTACAAAAAGGGCCCCTCATTATTTTTCAGGTGTGGGTTTGTTGGAGAATGGCTTTTGCAGGGAATGTGGTGCATTCTTGGCAGTGTATGTTTGCAGCTTTTTATCTGATGGAGGCACAAAGGCGCCAGGAGGAAGAGGATGAACAGCAGTTGGCATCTGTTCCGCGGAGCCTGCGAAGACCCCGCACTCCACGTGCATTTACAGTGCGTTTGAATCTGGAGTCTTTGGCTGATGTGGAGGTAGTACAAATGTTTCGGCTCAATCGTACTAACCTCATGACACTTTATGAGCAAGTGAAGGATGATTTGGAGCCTACAACCAGCCGCTCTAATGCAGTGTCAGGACTACACAAACTACTGTGTGCAGTTCACTTTTTGGCAACAGGTTCCTTTCAATCTGTGTCCTCCAGAGTGATTGGCATAACGCAGCCTACATTTTCCAGGCATTTTGGACAGGTCTTAGGTGCCCTTAAAAGAGCGTGCCCTAGATTTATCAGTTTCCCCAGCCAGGAGTCACAGTGGCATGAGCTCAAGGGAGCTTTCTATAGGGTCGCAGGTATCCCAAATGTAATGGGAGCAAAAGATTGCACTCATATTGCCCTGAGACCACCTCACCACAGGGCAGAGGTTTTTGTTAATCGCCATCATTACCACTCCCTGAATGTGCAGGTTGTGTGCGACGCTAACCAGCGTATAATGAGTGTTGTTGCAGGCTATCCTGGGTCAGGTCATGACGCCTTTATCCTCAGACAGTCTACCCTTTATGCCAAATATGAAAGTGGTGAAATGCCGGAGGGATGGCTTTTTAGTATTATTAAAGTAATTTTATCGTTTTCAAATAAGCATTGCCCAATCAATTGTATGTGTTTCCAAAGCACAAAGTGATTTATTTTAGCAGATGTAAATAGTCAACAATTCAATACATTATTATATTATGATACAGTACAGTACAGCCAATACCAAAAGATAAATACATACCGCTTGCGCTACGCTGCGCTAACCACGGGCATCCCTGGACAGCGATTCACCTTAGAATACTGTGATCAGTAAAGTCTGAGAGCTGGGTGCACAGCTATGATCATATATGCACAGTCAATGTTACAGAGAACAATAGAGATGACGTAGATTGTTTCTATAGGTCCAGACGTTGGGTGGGTCCAGGGTAAACAGGTCATAGGCTGATTCAATCTAAGGAATCCAAAGGTGGGGGTAATCTCTCCAGGGGATCTGCTCCTTTCTTCCCGCCAATGCTCCAGTTACAACTAAGTCAATTAGCATTTCATAGCCAACATCATACAAAGGTTTATTCCCTAATATCAATAACTAAAGTATGCAATGTGCGATCTCTTCGCCGACTGCACCGGACAATTGGAACATTTAAAAAGAGGATAGTGTGCACTCCTCATGTGGTAAATGTGAACATCCCTGAAAAGTTACAGGCAGAAGTCAATGTGTAAGTGGAAATAGTGCATTGTTTTTTACAAGCAGTATACTCTTGTTTCATTTGCAAAAAAGAAAGACTGTTTGCATTGAAATGTAACTGCATTTATTGCATTACAACACAATAAATGTACAAAACATAACCCAAAAAAAAAAATAATTTACACTAGCGATGCCTTTTCGCTGGCATATCAGTAGGTCTGGAGCCACTCTCTCCTCTCCCTTGGCCATCCACTGGTGCAAGCACCTCTCCTTGGAGGAGTACTCAGCACAGATCTACTAGGCGTACTAGCGGTACTGGTGGTGGCTGATGACATCGATGCAGGGAAACGGGCCACAATTTCCTGATGGATTTGCCCTGCCAGCCGGATCACATTGGCATTACCCTCCCTAACTAAGGAATGTAAGGCCTCCACAGCCCCAGTCATTTTGGTCATAGAAACATTAGACTGCTCCATAGCAGATGCAATCCAGTTCAATGCAGCAGGGATCTGGCTATTGGTGCGGTGTGCCCGCCTCAAATGGGCCACAATGTGTGACATGTGCCTCGTTTGACTGTCCATAAAGCTGGATTGCTGCTGCTGAAAAAGCCCAATTGCCTGCGCCATTTCTCTTGCTGGGTCCAAAGTTGGAGGTGCAGGTTGCTGGTGTGATGGTGGTTCTGCAGGCCCAGGTGAAAGCTCGTGGAGGCCAGACACAGGGGCATCCACTGTTTGCAGGTTGATTAATGTTTGATCCTCTGGCTCAGGGGACATTTGCATGGACTCCCGCTGAGGTGCCTGATATGAAGACGGCCCTGTGTATGAAAAATCACGGTAAGTGTATAGCATATAATATGTTTGTATATTGCATTCTGAACACTGGATAGAAAAGAATAATCTTGTGCAACTACAGATTGTTTAACAATGTTTGCATTCCTGATTTCTTGTCCTATGCTACCTGCTTAAGGATGCACTTTTTTTCTCTTGAATACACATTCTCATTTGGACTATGTATGGCTGAGGGGACTAAAAATGCAAAGTTTTTTTGACCTACAAATATGATGATGCAGACAGCCAAATGCTGCTAGACCGTGCTTTGGGGTAAGCTAATACTATTTTAGTACTCACTCTGTGTAGTACATGCTGGAGTATTTTGACTAAACTGCGTGCTTGAAAAAGTGGAGATGTTGCCTACAGCAACCAATCAGAATTTAGCTGTCATTTTGTAGAATGCAATAAATAAAGTAAAGTTATAATCTGATTGGTTGCTATAGGCAACATCTCAGTTTAGAAAATGTAGCCCTATGTTCTCATTGCAAACCATATAAAAGTAACGAAATATAACATTGACAGCACAGAAAATCTACTAACTCCATTATTTCTCTCCAAAACAGAAATCACGCACCTGCTTGCTCTTCTGGGCCCAAATCTCTCACTAAGGGTGGAGGTGTAGACCTCAGACTGGGACTTAACTGCGGTCCTGGCGAATCTGGATGTATTAGAAAAAGCATACAATGTATTTGCAGCAAAAAGCAATTGACAAATATACAGTTTATTTGAAAAACGTGTTTGCAAATAAAAAAACAGTAATAAAAATTGCCCTTTTAAAACTGTTAGCGTAAAAAAGGCAAATAACTCACTAACTTCTTGGTCAAACGAGGGCGAATCTGTGTCTTGCACATTTATCCCCTCAACAATCTCTGGCGGCATTATCTGGCGCAGCTCCTCCTCATAAGTGGTGTACTATATGCGAAGAGGGGGGCCACCACCCGTGCTTCTTGTTGCCCTGTTTTTCTCCGCCATTTTCTCTTTAAGCCTCCTCTTGATATCTGAGAAGCGCTTGCGGCAGTCCGCTTTAGTGGGCCCACCGCATTCACTGCATCACATACTCTCCCCCACAATTGGTGAAGCCGCCTTAGAGGAGTCCGGGCTGCCAGGTTGCCTAAGATGAGCTCATAGCACGGAACTATGTTATGCACCAGCACACAATTCTCATCATGGGAGAAACGGACATTCCTCCCTGTCTTGGTCTTCCTGCCCTCTCCTGACTCCTCACCCTCCTCTGCCCCCTCAACCTCCATCTCCCTCTCCTCAGCCTCTGCTCCCCTCCTCTCTCTGGACATATTCACAAATAAATGTGAAAAACACAAAACACAGAAAGACTTGCAAACAGAAAGGACAAACTACACTAACTAGTACAGACACACTCTCAACACAATCACATACAAGTAACAGAGACAAAGGACAAGTCAAAAACAAAAAATCCAAGACAGATTTTTTTTTTTAAAATAAATGCACACAACTGAAAACTAGCACAGGACTACTCACAGTTCAAGCAGAAATCGCACCACCAAACCACTATACTCCAACTCTCATCAACTCTCACCAAAGCACTAACCACCAAACTCCTCTCTCAAAACTCCTAACAACCCTATCAAAGAAAAAGTGGCAGGACAGTGATTTATATAGGGCTTGTGATGTCAAATCTCCTGACTTTGAAAGTAGCCAATAGTAACAGGCCATGAGACAGGTATAACTTTAAAAAAAACCCGCCATCACACGAAAATGCCGTCATTTAAAGCAAAAGCGCCATGTTCTATTCAAAGCCGCCGGCGGCTTTGAGCATTACATCCCGCCGTGACATCGCCGGTGGCTTCAAATTGAAGGTGAAATGCGCCCATTCGTAAAACTGGCAGTTTGCAATGCAAACCCGCCAGAAAACCGCGGCGATGCATGGCGGCTCAAGCCGCCATGCATCACGCCTGATAGTAAATCTAGCCCAGAGTGTTTTCACCATATTCGTGGCTCCTAGCTGTATTCCTGTATTTAACCGTGACAGTATAACCAGCCCACAAAACAGCTTAGGAGTCAGGTGAAAGTTTTGTTTTATTTTTGGGACCTTTTTTCTGCAATCAATTTTTCATTTGTTTTTTGCAACGTCTGTTTCACCAATCTTGGAACTGCCACTGCTACAAACTTTACAGATGGACATTATCTTGCTACGTTCTCAGCCATGCTGGCTGTGTACAGAGGCTTTGTAGTGTACCATGGTAATCTTTCTGAAAAGGTACAGGATTATCATGGTTCTCTTTTGTATCAGAATATAGTTGGCCTAATACCATATGCTCAGGTTTCACTAAATGTCACTTGAAATTAAATGGATTAGGCCATCAAATGCCATTAGCAATGGGTAAGATCTCCAAATAATTGTAGTAATATTATATTTTTTTGAAGATTTCCTTTGCTGAAACATGATAGATATTTGTGCAACCATCTTGTGTTGACTCCAGACTGTCTTTTGGACTTTCCACTGCTCTCTGTTTACGTCACCCACGTCTGCAGCTGTCCAAAACTTGAAGCATATCTCTCCAGTGATGGCCAGAAGAAGAGACCAATCAATGTCAATAGCAAGCAGTAAGCGTCTAACAAGTAGAAGCCAAACTATAGAATTAAAGAATTTATGTCAATGGTTCAAGAACATAGGAATGAACAAATTTTTTTACTTGGTGTCAAACTGTATAGGCAGCCATTGTAAGCTATTAACAATCTATAGATAATGTGAAGTCTGCTTACTGCCATCTTTACTAAGGATGGAGTCTGTTAATGGACATGGTGGTATAAATATAACAGTGGTTTAAAATTGGTAAAAATTATATTCACTTTTATACTTTTATATGTGATAGCATAATTCGGAGTTATACCGGACTTCTTATTAGTTATCAGTTACCTCTATACCAGACTATGAGATGTGTCTAATCTCTGCTTCCTCTCTTTCATCAACAGGTAATTACTTCAACCTTATTGCACCACAGTTTGAACCGAACTAAGAAAGTGCATTTTTATTTCTAATGGTATGCTGTCCTTTCACTGTTTGTTTGTTTAAACCTTTTATTGCTAGTGTTTGTTGGGGGAGTTTATTGAGGGCCTGATTGAAGAACACTGATCACATGTGTTTGTTAACCATATATATTCATTGTAGAATGACTGCAAGCCAGTGATGGCTGCATAGTTAGTGTGTATAGTTCTAAGTGTATAGTTACAAGTGTAAAAAATTAAATAGCATAATTCAGAGTTATACCGGAGTTAAGCAGGAGGAAACAGAAGAATAACATTCTGCCTATTACCATAGCTACACAAGGACAACAGCCAGTATTCACCAGAAACTCCATAATCTACTCCTGATGTTTCCATCTGTCTCTGGCTACAAGCTTCTCACAACATGAGGACTATTTTGGACTCTGCTCTTATTTTCTACTCAGCTCATGAACATTTTATCTGTCAGTTTATTTCCCCTGCAAAATCCCCTCTGTTTAATCAGCCTTCTGTACTACTTGCTCAGCCACTCCCTACCCATGCTACAGCTATTTCAGTCCCCTATCTCATCATTGTACTTTCAATTCTACTTAAGGCTTTGTCTGCCATCACAAGTAGGAAGAAATGGTACTGGCAAATCTCAAATGCATCCCCTGTCTCCCCTCTCTTCCAAAGTCCTTTAAATATGCCCTTTGGAATGCATGCTCTGTTTTTAACATACTTACCTCCGTACACGATCTCTTCCTCTCAAACAACTTAAACCTTCTAGCAAAAACAGAAACATGGCTCACGCAATCAGGCACTGCCTCACCTGCAGCCCTTTCACATCATGGTCTTCATTTCACCCACACTCCCAGACCAGGAGGCAGACAATGAGGGGGGGTTGGACTACTTCTCTCCCCAAAGTGCATGTTCACAGTTCTACCAAATGTCCCATCACTCACATTCACATCTTTTGAAGTACATACTGTTAGGATTTTTAACCTGTTCTTTATGCGTGTTGGTGTCATCTATCAGCCCCCCTGGACCACACCAACAAGTTCTTGAACACTTCTCTTCGTGGCTCACTCACTTCTTATCCCCTGACATCCCATCATCATCATGGGTGATTTCAACATCCCTATTTCTAATCCACGTTCCAATACTGGTTCCAAACTACTCTCTCTAACATCCTCACTTGACCTCTCCCTGTGTATTGAATCTGCTACTCATCAGGATGGCCACTGTATTGATTTTGTTTTCTCTAGACTATTTTCAGTTTCTGATTTCCTTAACATTCCTTTCCCCCTTTTGGATCATCACCTTATTAGCTTCTCGCTCACCCCCAGTTCTTTAACCTCCCTAGTGTCAAACTCTTCCAAGCCTCCTCACAACCGCAGGAATAGCAACTCTATTGATCTTCAACAGTTTTCCACCTCTCTCCAACACCTTCTCTTCACAATTTCTACATTCTCCTGGTCAGGCAGTACCACATTTTCACCAAACCCTAGCAATTACCCTTGATCAAGTGGCTCCAGTGACACTACATACTCTGCGTAGACTTTGTTGCCAACCATGACACACTAAAGTAACACAAACTCCACAAAAACTTTCTCGTAAAGCAGAACGTCACTGGCGTAAAACTTGTACCTCTAATGATTTCATCACATATACTAGTATCTACCACTCCTATAGAAATGCTCTGGACACTGCAAAACAAACATACTTCCAATCTCTCATCTATGCTCAGGCTTCTAACCCCAAACGCCTTTTTAACACATTTAAAACTCTTCTGAATGCTCCCACCCCAAATCCTCCAACTACCATCAGTGCCCAGGATCTTGCTTCCTATTTCAAGGACAAAATAGATATTACCAGACTTCAAATGGTATCATCTCCCTTGACAAGCAATCAGCTCAATTCACCCTCTGACACTCTCTCTTCATTTGATCCCGCAAATGACGAGAAAGTTTCTACTCTCTTCCCATCTTCCTACTCTACCTCCTGTCCTCTTGATCCCATTCCCTCACACATTAGTAGGTCCCTGTCTCCTGTGCTCATTCCCCCTCTAACTAAGATCTGTAATCTATCTCTTTCTACTGGTATTTTTCCATCACTAGTCAAGCATACAGTGATTACTCCCATTTTAAAAAAACTAAGTTGTGACCCAAACTCTCTTACAAATTACCGCCCCTTCTCTCAGCTCCCATGCCCCTCCAAGCTTTTCGAGAGAATTGCCTACACTCGCCTCACACACTTTCTTACAGCAAACAACCTATTGGATCCTATTCAGTCAGGCTTTCGCTCTCAACACTCCACAGAGACTGCGCTGACCAAGGCTGTCAATTATTTGATCACAGCAAAAAGTAAAAACCATTACTTGCTTCTAATTCTCCTGGATCTCTCTGCTGCATTTGACTGTTGACCACTCTCTCCTCATACAAACACTACAGTCCCTAGGTCTTGAAGGCACTGACCTATCCTGGTTCTCATCCTACCTATCTAATCGCTCTTTCAGTGTTAATTTCTCTGGATCCACCTCTGCTCTGCTTCCTTTATCAATTGGAGTATCCAGGCCCGGTGCTAGGATCCCCGGCGCCCTAGGTGCAATTTTGAAATCCGCCCCCCCTACCCCAAATAAATCCGCCACCCACCCCCAAAATATCCGCCCCCCCAAAAAAATATATCCACCACTTTCCTTACCTTAAACTCCATAACGCTGCTCCTCTCTGCAGGGTCCCGTCCCTCACTGACTGACGCTGTCGGGCCCTGATGATGTCATGCCCGACAGTCAGTGAGGGGAGGGGGAGTGATGGGGAGTGAAGGAGACGGAGGTGCGCCCGCCCCATCAGCTGTTGGAGGGGGCCGTTGCGGCGATGGTGATCCATAGCTGTGCGGCGGTCGTGGAAGGTATGCCCGCGGTCGCCGTACAGTTTTACAATGTAAAGTATATCTGCTTTATTAATCCTGTGGCGCCCTTCAGAGCCCGGCGCCCTAGGCAACTGCCTAACGTTGCCTAATGGGAGCGCCGGGCCTGGGAGTATCACAAGGCTCAGTCCTAGGTCCTCTGCTATTCTCTATCTACATCACTTCTCTTGGAAAACAAATAAACTCCTTTGGATTTCAGTATCATCTCTATGCGGATGATACACAAATCTATCTATCCTCTCCTGATCTTTCACCATCTGTGTTGTCTCGTGTTCCTGACTATCTTTTTGCCATTTCATCTTGGATGTTTTCTCGCCAACTCAAACTCAATCTTTCAAAAACTGAATTAATAATATTCTCACCCAAAAACAGAAGCTTCCTGCCTGACATTTCTATTTCTGTTGATAACATGACCATAAATGCCACCCCGCAAGCTCGCTGCCTAGGTGTAATCCTTGACTCCCAACTATCATTTATTCCCCACAGCAACTCTATATGTAAATCATGTTACATACATCTAAAGAACATTTCCAGAATACGCACATATCTCACTCGAGACAGCACAAAAACCTTAATTCATGCACTCATCATCTCCCGCATCGACTATTGCAATTCCCTCCTTACTGGTCTTCCCAAAGTCAGACTTGAAGCCCTACAATCTATTTTCATTTTCCTTGCAAACCGTTCTTCCTCTGCTGAGCCACTCTGTTAGTCTCTACATTGGTTGCCTGCATTTCAACAAATCTAATATAAAATTCTTCTACTAACGCACAAGGCCGTCAACAAAATTGCACCGACATACATTTCCTCACTTGTCTCAAAATATCTCCAAACTCGACACCTCCGTTCTGCACAAGATCTGTGTCTCTCTTCTACTCTCATCACATCCTCCCATTTTCGGTTACAGGACATTTTTCGGGCTGCACCCACTTTGTGGAATTCCCTCCCTCACACAGTAAGACTTTCCTCTAGTCTTCAAACCTTTAAGAGTTCTCTGACAGTCCACCTCTTCAGACAAGCTTATGATATTCCTCAACCACCATCAGGCGTGGGCTGGCAAATTTCAGACGGGGGGCGCACAGTGTCATGAGATGCGGCCGCCGGTAAAAATCCTGTGAAATTGAATCCGGAGTGCGGCCGGCCAGCTTTCTGGCCGGCCCTAATAGCGGTGAGTCTGAGCGGCCCGGGGGGGGGGGGGGGCGGGGGGGGGCGATGCCCTCCTGCACCCCGGCCCAGCCTGCCCCTGACCACCATCTTAATCTCCCTAGGTTACCCTATTACCTACCTCTTCACAGCTAACACAAGACAACAACCCTCTGACCAACTTTGCTACACACACAGCCCACTCAATACCTTTACCTTTGCATTTTAGCTAGTCCAGTGTGCAATATGATGTAGCACATGCCCTTGTGTTTCAAACTCCCATTGTCCCATAAATTGTAAGTTTGCGAGCAGAGTTCTCTTACCTCTCTCTTTGTCTTTAGTACCCAGTATTGTTTTATTGATGTTTGTTCCCAATTGTAAAGCGCTACTTAATTTGCTGGCGTTCTATAAATAAATGTTGTTGATGATGATGATGATATGGCATAATATCCAGCATTTTTATAACTATTCCTAGGGACACTTTCCTGCCTGACAAATGCATCTAAGCACCACATGTTTAGTACTGTCAAGATAGACCACTGTGCACTATACCCATCTGGTTATGTTGATTGACTAAGGATTTTTACATTAAAATATGAACATATTGTATAAAGCACATAAAAAAGACCTGGTGATAAAATGTGCTGTAAATGTACAAATGAACAAGAGAAAACCTAGGACTGCCATTGGGAATTAGGGACAGTTGGCAACTATGTTGCTTCATTCCAGGTGAAAGCTGCCTTGATTACCTTGAACATAATGTTCTGGGAGCAAAGAAAATTCCATTTAATAATAATAATGTCCTGCATACCATTTATTCCATGGCTTTGCAAGCTTACCCTCACCTCAATAAGATGATTTTCATGTTAGGGTAGTCCCTGTAACGTTACAAGGGACTCCCAAGAAGGAAGACCCATATGTTAGCCCTGCATCAAGTTTGCCATGCAAGTCAGTACTAATAAATCTGTTTTGCCATACTAGTTACTATTGAAGAGTAAATAGAGGCACCACTTAATATTTATATATTAAGGCTATATTGTTGTCGGGCTGTAGGCCTTGCTGAGGACTGGAATGAAGGAGAACACTAACCAGTATTAGCAGTACTAAACTAGCAGGTGCGGAGTCTAACGTACACCTGGTATTCACCAGGGACCCCCGCAAGGAGGTTTGGACTTTGCTGCACAGGGCACGCAGGTCGCGGGTCCTACTAGTCAGTTGCTGGTGTAGCGGTAGAAGGGTCAGACAGTCCGGGTCAAGCCAATCGGGAAAGCAAGGTACCAAGGAGAATCCAGAAGGGTAGTCAAACAAGCCAAGGTCGTGGGAACAATATGGGGCAGACAGATAGGAGGATGGTCGACAAGCCGGGTCACAAAAGGAGAACGGATGCACTGTAGAATGTTTAGGGGAGCAGGGTAACAACAGGAAAACACCACTAGAATATTAGAGACAAGAACCTGTTACTCTGGCACCCTAATGGCGCCAGAGCCAGGTTTAAATAGGGGCAGGCTGTAAATGATTGGAGGAGCCAGAGGGAGGTATGCTACGGCAGAGGTAGCGTCCCGTTGCGGGACGGGGCAGGGTGCATTCGCCCGACAGGGTGCTTGGGTGGAAGCCGCAGCGCGTCTGTTTCTAGGCGACAGAGCGCTTTGGCCAGAGAAGGCAGGTGTCCGTCTCCGTATGACGGGAACAGCAGGAACAGCGCCTGACAATTGTCATGTGAGAAGGGGGTGTTTCTGTAGAAGAGCAGACAATAACTGACAGGCTTGCATATTTAATTTAGAATTAGTCCAGCTAAAGCAGTGATGGGCAACAGAGGCCTAGGGGTAAATTTATGAATGTGCGGGTTCTTCAACACCCGCGTGTTCGGCGATTAAATTTCAAGCGGTGCTGCATTGTAAAGGGAAATTTCCTTTTACAATGCAGCGCCGCTTGAAATTTAATCGCCAAACACGCGGGTGTTGAAGAACCCACACGTTCATATATTTACCCCCTAGTATTCAACCTTCCAAGCCTTCACCTGCAACCCCTAGTACAGAACACTCATGAAGACACTGCCTAACGGCATTCCCGGGCAAAAAAGGCAGATCGCATCAATAAAATAGCGTCATGAAATACTAAAAAACAAAAATAATAAAAATAAAAATAAAAATAGAATAGAGTTAGAAAGACCTGTGTAGATCCAAAACACAAAAATTGGTATAAAGTTCCGTATGCATACAGTGCCATATGGATATAAACGGCTGTGTCCTCCTGAATCTCAGCCGCTCCGCTATTTATGTCAAATCATAGTCTCTAACACACGGATAAATCCTTTGGATGTACAGTACAATACCCGGAGAGTTCCTTACCCGACCCCAAATCCTCCAGAGGGGTGACGCACACACAGCCAACTCGACTGGACGCCAGTCGTCCCATGGGAACCGTGAATGTCGAGCTCCACTTCCGCTGCAAATAATAGGCGTCCTACATATCCGGGAGTTGCCGGCAACAAATGTCCGTTCCACCGCACGGAAGAAATAGTAAGGTGTTACTAATTCACTCTTTCTCTGCAGAACAAACTTGGAGTATCCTGAAAAGTAAAAGATGGTAGCTAGCTGACATGTTTCGTCCTGTCACGATCAGGACTTTCTCAAAGCTTTTTCCAAGGGGGATCCAACCCCTATTTAAGGATCTCATAGGCGTAATTATAATCCAGGTGTCCGTGATCTTGAAATAGGCTTTGACACCTCTACACAACCGATATAATCGGAAAGGCTTGGTTAGTTAAATGGCCATCACCATTACTTGATCCACAACATATAAAAATAATAATAATAAAAAAATAATAAAAATTGAAAATTAAAAAATATAATAAAATAAAAATAAAAATATAAGTAAAAATAAAAAATAGAAAATAAATTAATAATGAAAAAATCGTAAAAAACGGACAGGCTGAGCACTGTCATTCTTGTATATTCCACGTTAATTGTTTATTGTTTAAAATTGGTATTCATGATCTTCCACTGATTAGTGTGTTCAATAAAGTCCAATAACGATTGTCTGTGTAAACATATTGATATCAAACAGATCAACCACAGTCTTTAATGTTACATTTAAACCGCAACATATAAATAAAAAATTCAGCAGCTTCAATACAACCACTTAATAGAATTAAAGTGAGTGTTAATAATCTTTCACTAATTAATATAATTAAATAGGATACCGTGGAAAACGTTCACTTTATGCTTAGTGATACTGGACAGATTTGGCATAAACCTTTATAAATATTTTCATACATTGATAAGGTTCCTAAATGCCGGACCATGTGAACTACATAAACAAAATCATGTGTATCTATAATCCCTCTATATAAGTAGGAGGTTTTTGTGGGATGTCACATACATATTATACATTACTATACAAACACAAGTACTCGGCTCACAGATTGCCGGGTCAATTTATTTTAATCCGCTGCGCCCATACACACATACTTTTATCTCCACCTCATGATATTCAAGAGAAATCTCCTTGCTTGTAAAGGTACAAAAATATTGTTATATACATATACATATATCTTTACTGCTTATATAATAGAAGGTTAGAGACAAATAAAAGGCATTTCTTGTGAAGTTTAAGCAAGAATGAGGCACAGCTATACCTAATGTGATAAATAGAAATACATAGACCAGACCTAGTTATCCATATATACCGTACATCGATTGGCTAAACTCTGTATTTGTAATCTTTTATTAATCGATCTATTCCAGTGGAGTCCAATGACTAGTATCTGTATATACTCAATAATGTCAAAAAGATCAAACACAACCCCCAATATATTTTATGTTTTAATCACAGCATATAGATATTAATATTGGGCAGATGAAAAAAAAAAAAAACCTTTTGCGCATATTACTTGTCGATAAAACAGATATTAATAGTTTTTCCAATCCGTCTGTTTAGATAGAGTGCAATAATAAACGCCCGTAAAAATATAAATAAGAGATGAGCGCACTCGGATTTCCTGAATCCGAGCCCACTCGAACCTTGCCGATCCGAGTCGGATCCGAGACAGATCCGGGTATTGGCGCCAAATGAAAAATTGAAACCGAGGCTCGGAGTCGAAATCCCGCTGTCGGATCTCGCGATACTCAGATAATATAAATTCCCTGCTAGTCGCCGCCATCTTCACTCGGGCATTGATCAGGGTAGAGGGAGAGTGTGTTAGGTGGTCCTCTGTTCTGGTAGATCTCGTGCTGTGCTGTTTAGTTCTGTGCTGTGCTGTGTTCTGCAGTATCAGTCCAGTGGTGCTGTGTGCTGTGCTCTGTCAATTTTGAGTTCAGTGGTGCTGCTGGGTCCTGTGTGCTGTGTCCTGTTCAGTCCAGTGGTCCTGTGTCCCGTGCTCTGTGCTTCTAAGGGCATAGTTATTTCCCCAATATTCCCAAGTGTTTAAAAAATAAAAAAAAAGTTAATAAAAAAAATATACAAAAAACTAATTAAAAAAAAATGTAATTACAACAAAATTTGCCAAACCAATCCTGCAGTATAAGCCCATTGGTACTGCAATATTACCAAGTTCTCACATTCAGCAGTAAAAGTCCAGTGGTACTGCTGGAATATTACAAAGTTCACACATTCTGCAGTATCAGTCCAGTGGTGCTGTGTGCTGTGGTCTGTCAATTTTGAGTTCAGTGGTGCTGCTGGGTCCTGTGTGCTGTGTCCTGTTCAGTCCAGTGGTCCTGTGTCCTGTGCTCTGTGCTTCTAAGGGCATAGTTATTTCCTCAATATTCCCAAGGGTTTAAAAAATTTAAAAAAAGTTAATAAAAAAAATATACAAAAAACTAATTAATTTTTTTTTTAATTACAACAAAATTTGCCAAACCAATCCTGCAGTATAAGCCCATTGTTACTGCAATATTACCAAGTTCACACATTCAGCAGTAAAAGTCCAGTGGTACTGCTGCAATATTACAAAGTTCACACATTCTGCAGTATCAGTCCAGTGGTGCTGTGTGCTGTGGTCTGTCAATTTTGAGTTCAGTGGTGCTGCTGGGTCCTGTGTGCTGTGTCCTGTTCAGTCCAGTGGTCCTGTGTCCTGTGCTTTGTGTTTCTAAGGGCATAGTTATTTCCCCAATATTCCCAAGTGTTTAAAAACTTTAAAAAAAGTTATAAAAAAAAATAAAAAAAAATAATTTAAATTTTTTTTAATTACAACAAAATTTGCAAAACCAATCCTGCAGTATAAGCCCATTGGTACTGCAATATTACCAAGTTAACACATTCTGCAGTATCTTGTGCTACATATAATGGAGAGCAAAAATTTGGAGAATAAAGTAGGGAAAGATCAAGATGAAATGCCATCAACGTCGTCTTTCTAAGCCCGATGCCCAATCTCCTAGTACAGGGCATGTAAAATCCAAAAAGCCCAAGTTCTCAAAAAAAAGCAAAAAGAGAAACTTAAAATCATCTGAGGAGAAACGTAAAGTTGGCAATATGCCATTTACGACACGGAGTGGCAAGGAACGGCTTAGGCCCTGGCCCGTGTTCATGACTAGTGGTCCATCTTCACCCAAGGATCTTAGCCCTCCTCCTCCTCCCCCCCCTACAAAAAATTGAAGAGAGTTATGCTGTCAGCAACAAAACAGCAAACAACTCTGCCTTCTAAAGAGAAATTATCACAAATCCCCAAGGCGAGTCCAAGGGTGTTGGTGGTTGTCAAGCCTGACCTTCCCATCACTGTACGGGAAGAGGTGGCTCGGGAGGAGGCTATTGATGATGTAGCTGGCGCTGTGGAGGAACTTGATGATGAGGATGGTGATGTGGTTATTGTAAATGAGGCACCAGGGGGGGAAACAGCTGATGTCCATGGGATGAAAAAGCCCATCGTCATGCCTGGTCAGAAGACCAAAAAATGCACCTCTTCGGTCTGGAGTTATTTTTATCCAAATCCGAACAACCAATGTATGGCCATATGTAGCTTATGTAAAGCTCAAATAAGCAGGGGTAAGGATCTTGCCCACCTAGGGACATCCTCCCTTATACGTCACCTGAATAACCTTCATAGTTCAGTGGTTAGTTCAGGAACTGGGGCTAGGACCGTCATCGGTACAGGGACACCTAAATCCCGTGGTCCAGTTGGATACACACCAGCAACACCCTCCTCGTCAACTTCCGCCACGATCTCCATCAGATTCAGTCCTGCAGCCCAAGTCAGCAGCCAGACTGAGTCCTCTCCAATACGGGATTCATCCGAGGAATCCTGCAGCGGAACGCCTACTACTGCCACTGCTGCTGTTGCTGCTGTTAGTCGGTCATCTTCCCAGAGGGGAAGTCGTAAGACCGCTAAGTGTTTCACAAAACAATTAACCGTCCAACAGTCGTTTGCCATGACCACAAAATACGATAGTAGTCACCCTATTGCAAAGCGTATAACTGCGGCTGTAACTGCAATGTTGGTGTTAGACGTGCGCCCGGTGTCCGCCATCAGTGGAGTGGGATTTAGAGGGTTGATGGAGGTATTGTGTCCCCGGTACCAAATCCCGTTGAGATTCCACTTCACTAGGCAGGCGATACCAAAAATGTACAGAGAAGTACGATCAAGTGTCCTCAGTGCTCTAAAAAATGCGGTTGTACCCACTGTCCACTTAACCACGGACATGTGGACAAGTGGTTCTGGGCAAACGAAGGACTATATGACTGTGACAGCCCACTGGGTAGATGCATCCCCTTCCGCAGCAACAGCAACAGCTGCATCAGTAGCAGCATCTACAAAATGGCTGCTCGTGCAAAGGCAGGCAACATTGTGTATTACAGGCTTTAATAAGAGGCACAACGCTTACAACATATTAGAGAAACTGAGGGAAATTATCTCCCAGTGGCTTACCCCACTTAGACTCTCATGGGGATTTGTGGTGTCAGACAATGCCAGTAACATTGTGCGGGCATTAAATATGAGCAATTTCCAGCACGTCCCATGTTTTGCCCACACCATTAATTTGGTGGTGCAGCATTACCTCAAGAGTGACAGGGGTGTGCAGGAGACGCTTGCGGTGGCGCGCAAAATTGCTGGACACCGCAGACTAGAGGCACATCAAAAAACCATGAACCTGCCCTGCCATCACCTCAAAGAAGAGGTTGTGACGCGCTGGAACTCCACCCTCCATATGCTGCAGAGGATGGAGGAGCAGCAAAAGGCCATTCAGGCCTACACAGCCACCTACGACATAGGCAAAGGAGTGGGGATGCGCCTCAGTCAAGCGCAGTGGAGACTGATTTCCGTGTTGTGCAAGGTTCTCCAGCCGTTTGAACTTGCCACACGAGAAGTCAGTTCTGACACTGCCAGCTTGAGTCAGGTCATTCCCCTGATCAGGCTGTTGCAGAAGCAGCTGGAGAAAGTGAGGGAGGAGCTGGTAAACCATTGCGATTACACCAAGCATGTAGCTCTTGTGGATGTAGCCCTTCGTACGCTTTGCCAGGATCCGAGGGTGGTCACTCTTTTAAAGTCAGAGGAATACATTCTGGCCACCGTGCTCGATCCTCGGTTTAAAGCGTATGTTGTGTCTCTGTTTCCGGCGGACACAAGTCTACAGCGGTGCAAAGACCTTCTGGTCAGGAGATTGTCCTCTGAAGAGGACCGTGACATGCCAACAGCTCCATCCTCATTTTCTTCCACATCTATGGCTGCGAGGAAAAAGCTCAGTTTTCCTAAAAGAGCCGCTGGCGGGGATGCTGATAACATCTGGTCCGGACTGAAGGACCTGCCAACCATTGCAGACATGTCTACTGTCGCTGCATTGGATGCTGTCACAATTGAAAAAATGGTGGAGGATTATTTTGCTGACACCATCCAAATAGACATGTCAGACAGTCCATATTGTTACTGGCAGAAAAAAAAGGCAGTTTAGAAGCCCCTGTACAAACTGGCTCTATTTTACCTGAGTTGTCCCCCCTCCAGTGTGTACTCGGAAAGAGTTTTTAGTGCTGCGGGGAACCTGGTCAGTGAGCGGCGAAGGAGGTTGCTTCCTCACAACGTTGAAAAAATGATGTTTATAAAAATGAATAATCAATTCCTCAATGAAGGACAGCACTGCCCTCCAGATAGTACAGAGGGACCTGTGGTTGTGGAGTCCAGCGGGGACGAATTGATAATGTGTGAGGAGGAGGAAGTACACACTGTAGGGGGAGAGGAATCAGAGGTTGAGGATGAGGACGACATCTTTCCTCAGTAGAGCCTGTTTAGTTTGTACAGGGAGAGATTAATTGTTTTTTTGGTGTGGGGGCCCAAACAAACCAATCATTTCAGCCACAGTTGTTTGGTAGGCCCTGAAATGATTGGTTTGTTAAAGTGTGCATGTCCTATTTCAACAACATAAGGGTGGGTGGGAGGGCCCAAGGACAATTCCATCTTGCAACTATTTTTTTGGCATTATGTGACCATTCAACAGTCGTTTGCCATGTTCAAAAAGTAAAAGAAAATGTCAACAAATTCAAAAAATTAAATCAAAAGTTAAATGCCTTGTCATTATTTAAAACAAGAGGTATTGACGTGCTAGAATTAGCGTAGTGTTAATATGTTATAAACACTACACTTGGAACTTGGAGGAGGTATTGTGGCCCCGCTACCAAATTTAGTACCGGGGCCACCCCACTACGCAGTCCAGATACTTGTTTGGTGGAATTCTGACCAGTTGAGGGTGTATTTATTATATTGTGGCCCCGGTATCAGATTGGGTACCGGGGGCCACCCCACTACGCAGTCCAGATACTTGTTTGGTGGAATTCTGACCAGTTGAGTGTGTATTTATTATATTGTGGCCCCGTTATCAAATTGGGTACCGAGGCCACCCCACTACGCAGTCCAGAAACTTGTTTGGTGGCATTCTGACCAGTTGAGGGTGTATTTATTATATTGTGGCCCCGGTATCAAATTGGGTACCGGGGCCACCCCACTACGCAGTCCAGAAACTTGTTTGGTGGCATTCTGACCAGTTGAGGGTGTATTTATTATATTGTGGCCCCGGTATCAAATTGGGTACCGGGGCCACCCCACTACGCAGTCCAGAATATTTTTTTTTGGGAATTCCGAGCCGTGGAGGGTTTTTTATTAATTATATTGTGGTGACCACTCCTCTACGCAGTCCAGGTACATTATTCGGTGCGATTCAGACCAGTTGATGGTTTTCTTATTATATTGTGGTGACCACTCCTCTACGCAGTCCAGATACATTTATTGGTGTGATTCATACAAGTTCAGGGTTTTTAAATTATATTGTGGTGACCACTCCTCTACGCAGTCCAGGTACATTTTTTGGTGCGATTCATACCAGTTGATGGTTTTCTTATTATATTGTGGTGACCACTCCTCTACGCAGTCCTGATACATTTATTGGTGCGAATCATACAAGTTCAGGGTTTTTAAATTATATTGTGGTGACCACTCCTCTACGCAGTCCAGATACATTTATTGGTGCGAATCATACAAGTTCAGGGTTTTTAAACTATATTGTGGTGACCACTCCTCTACGCAGTCCAGGTACATTTTTTGGTGCGATTAAGACCAGTTGATGGTTTTCTTATTATATTGTGGGGACCACTCCACTACGCAGTCCAGAAAAATACCTCGTTGCAACGTTTTGGACTAATAACTATATTGTGAGGTGTTCAGAATACACTGTAAATTAGTGGAAATGCTTGTTATTGAATGTTATTGAGGTTAATAATAGCGTAGGAGTGAAAATAAGCCCAAAAACTTGATTTTTGAACTTTTTATGCTTTTTTCAAAAAAAATCAGAATCCAAAACCTTAAATCCGAACCAAAACCTTTCGGCAGGTGTTTTGCGAAACAAATCCGAACCCAAAACATCACGAAAATCCGAATCCAAAACACAAAACACGAGACACCAAAAGTCGCCGCTGCACATCCCTAGTATAAATATGGCATAAATATAGTAGTACCGGGCAAATAGAACGTAGACCCTTACATATGTTGAACACCATTAATATTTATAGGCAAACAGATTCCTAGTGTACACAGGATCATTTTTTTATTTGATCCCCACCTGAAATGGTTTTTTATGTATGTATTTGCCTATCTATTAAGTAGCACCATATATATATATATATATATATATATATATATATATATATATATATATTTATTTCAGTCGTCAATTGGCAAGACACCTTTTGAACCTGGTGTGGTTGAGATAGTAGTATCCTTGTTAATTGATGGAAAGTGACTACTTAATTTGGGAATTGTGAGTTGATGTGTCTGTAATATATTCTAAAGATATTAAGCACTGAGAGGGATCACACACATATGTATACATGATTTTCCCTGTGTACACTAGGAGTCTGTTTGCCTATAAATATTAATGGTGTTTAACATATGTAAGGGTCTACGTTCTATTTGCCCGGTACTACTATATTTATGCCATATTTATACTTTTACGGGCGTTTATTATTGAACTCTATCTAAACAGACGGATTGGAAAAACTATTAATATCTGTTTTATCGACAAGTAATATGCGCAAAAGGTTTTTTTCATCTGCCCAATATTAAAATCTATATGCTGGGGTTCAAACATAAAATATATTGGGGATTGTGTTTGATCTTTTTGACATTATTGCGTATATACAGATTCTAGTCATTGGACTCCACTGGAATAGATCGATTAATAAAAGATTACAAATACCGAGTTTAGCCAATTGATGTACGCAGGGCCGGACTGGGACTAAAAATCAGCCCTGGCATTTAAAGCATACAGGCCCACCTCTGTTGATGAGTAGGAAATAAATTGTGTACGGCGCCAAGGGCGTGGCCACAATGTGTTGGGTGCATGGTCAACATGGGGCGTTGAAACATACATTAAAATAAAACATTACATTTATCATGCCCTCCCCAGCCCACTGTACTTATCTATGCTTCTGATGCCGCTGACATCCATAAGGGTGGGAACTTCCTGTAGAGTGAGCAGGAAAGTTCTTATCTCACAAGCTTTCCAAATCTTGTGATACTTAGAGCTCCTCGGCTTGCTCTGCAGTCTGTGTCCTGTGCGGGGACTGGGAGCAACTATCAGTTCCCTTCCCCTAACCAGAGCTGGATTAAGGCCCCGGGGAGCCTGGGGCACTTAAGACAGGGGGGCTCTTATGGTGTAATATGGCTATTAGACAAATGCACAGACAAAACTGTGTGTATTACTGTTAGGTGCAGGCAGCACCCCCTTCACGAGTAGTACAGTGTGAAGTGGGACATACCTCCCAACTGTCCTTGCAGTCAGACCAAATCCTGGTTAAGAGAGACAGTCACCCAAATTCGTGACTGCCCCAACAGATTCAGGACAGTTGGCAGACTGTCCTTCTCTCTCCTACCTGTTCTTGTCACTTTCACTACCTACAGCTGCTGGTTTCTTTAGTTTCTGCTTGTCTGGATCTTGGAATGTTGGATGCCCTATTTGGAAAAAAAATGGGTACATGTAATTTTTAAAACCCGAACGGCATCTAGTGTTAAATTAATAGCACCCAAGTTTAATAATGTAGATTCCCTACAGCCAACATTAAAATAATTGTTTTCACAATTGATAAATAGATCTACTTCACTCCAACCAGCTACATAATTAAATTAATAGTATTCACATTTAATAAGTAAACTTATTTCCCTCCCTCCAAACAGCCCCAGCAATAAACTAATAACATTTGCATTTAATAAATATAACTTTCCCACAACTGTCCCCAGCCTTAAATAATTTGTATACACATTTAATAAATAGCCATCCTCCCCAAACTCAGCCCTACATTCAATTAATAGTCACAAACCACCCCAGCATTAAATTAAAGGTCCTGTCACCTCACCTTAAATTAACATGCCCCACTATTAAATTAAATAGCCCGACCATCACCCCACAAATAAATTTATAGCACCTACCATTAAATAATTATCCCTGACCCACAGTCCACCAATAAATGAATAGCCTACCTCCCACCCAAATTACAGTAGAGACCCCCCCCCACCCTGGCAATAAATAAATAACATTTACTTTTAACAAATATACATATTTCCCTCAAACTATCTTTGCAATTAAATAATTCCTTGACACATTTAATAAATAGAACTCAACAGCCCCACATTCAATTAATAGACCCCATATCACCCCAGATTAAATTAATAGGTACCACTATTAAATTAATAAATGTAAAGCTCCAACCCATCATTATAAGATTATCCCCCCACCCTCACCCTATCATTAAATGAATAGTTCACGCCTCCACCCGCATTACATTAAAAGCCCTTTCAAACCCTCCCAACCCAAAGCCCTTACCCGATCTTCTTCCATATGGCGATATAGCCTGCTACTGGAGCTCGCTTTCTTCACACATGCTGTCATACGTTAATAACGGATATATGTACACAATGCAGTTAGGCGTCATTGATTTTGGTTCTAGGCTGATACCTTATCGATTTTAGGAATTTTGGATGCGAATGGAATAATGCCTGTAGTGTGTAGATTTTTAAGTGTGTTATTCAACTAAACCTGGATCCTCATCTATTTCCAAAGATATTTGTTTTTATTGAATTTGGAATTAATTAATGATAGCACTTGATTTAGTGCAGGAAATATCATTCAATGAGACTAACTAGCGTTAAATCAATTTCATTTTAATACTGATAAGTAACACACAATACATTAAATTAGCTCAATAAAACCAATTTTTAAAAAAGAGTGAGAAAAATAAAATTAATATTTTACCAGGATTGATAACACGCTATTCCTGTCAGCAGCTAATAATTATGAGCCCCTGATTTGCTTTCACACAGTAATACATAAAATTGTTGCTAGCCCTGATGGCAATAAAATAAACATGTAAACCAGTAAAACCATAAAATTTATGAATGGTTAATTGGAATTAGACAAATAATAAATAAATAAATAATGCATAAAATAGGTTCAATGAGGGCTTATAAATATTCCTAGCAGCAATGTCCAAAATTAAAGCTATTGTAACCAGTCTCTGATGAAATCACAGCAGTACCATATGACCAACAGTGTCCAGAAAGAATGAATAGAATCCAATCAAAGATTGCAGCAAACAATGATTTTTCCAATATTTTTGAGTCTTGTAAGGGGACAACTTGAACCTGGTCATAGTGAGCGGTTTCCAGAGTGTGCAAGTTGTGTCATCTCACCTTGTTTGTTTTCCTGTGGCTGCAGCGCAGGTGGCAGTGCTCCGGTGTTCTCCAGCAAAAGACGGTGAGCTGGACACTGTGGTGAGTGCACACTGCTCATCGGCACTTCCGGGTATGGGAACCGCAATGCACGTGCCCCCCTTAATCTGTCTCGGGGGGGGGGGGGGGGGGGGGGGCGGCGGAGCGCGGAACAGATAGTATTGTGGCTGGTTCCTGGGGAGGAGCCAGCCATCAGGAAGTCAGTCAGTGTTGGGGCCGGCCACTAATAGGCTAGGGCCGGCCCCATTAGCTCGGGCGCATAGACTGCTATCTGTCATGCCGGAACCTGGCATGGCAGATAGAATATAACAGGTTGAAATGACTGCCCAATTCGCCGGTCCCTGCACCGGCCCAACTGGCCATCGGCCCTTCTGGCATTTGCCAGAACTGCCAGATGGCCAGTCCGGCCCTGGATGTACGGTATATATGAATAACTAGGTCCGGTCTATGTATATCTCTATTTATCACACTAGGTATAGCTGTGCCTCATTCTTGCTTAGGACTAGATTTACTAAGCTGAGGGTTTGAAAAAGTGGGGATGTTGCCTATAGCAACCAATCAGATTCTAGCTTTCATTTATTTAATACTTTCTACAAAATGACAGCTAGAATCTGATTGGTTGCTATAGGCAACATCCCCACTTTTTCAAACCCGCAGCTTAGTAAATCTAGCCCTTAAACTTCACAAGAAATGGCTTTTATTTGTCTCTAACCTTCTATTTTATAAGCAGTAAAGATACATGTATAAGTATATAACAATATTTTTGTACCTTTACAAGCAAGGGGATTTCTCTTGAATATCATGAGGTGGAGATAAAAGTATTTGTGTATGGGCGCAGCGGATTAAAAGAAATTGACCTTTCAAACCCGGCAATCTGTGAGCCGAGTACTTGTGTTTGTATAATAATGTATAATATGTATGTGACATCCCACAAAAACCTTCTACTTATATAGAGGGATTATAGATACATATGATTTTGTTTATGTAGTTCACATGGTCCGGCATTTAGGAACCTTATCAATGTATGAAAATATATATAAAGGTTTATGCTTAATCTGTCCAGTATCACTAAGCATAAAGTGGACGTTTTCCACGGTATCCTATTTAATTATATTAATTAGTGAAAGATTATTAACACTCACTTTAATTCTATTAAGTGGTTGTATTGAAGCTGCTGAATTTTTTATTTATATGTTGCGGTTTAAATGTAACATTAAAGACTGTGGTTGATCTGATGATATCAATATGTTTACACAGACAATCGTTATTGGACTTTATTGAACACACTAATCAGTGGAAGATCATGAATACCCATTTTAAACAATAAACAATTAACGTGGAATATACAAGAATGACAGTGCTCAGCCTGTCCGTTTTTTACGATTTTTTCATTATTATTTATTTTCTATTTTTACTTTTATTTTATTATATTTTTTAATTTTCAATTTTTATTATTTTTTATTATTATTTTTATATGTTGTGGATCAAGTAATGGTAATGGCCATTTAACTAACCAAACCTTTCCGATTAAATCGGGTGTGGAGAGGTGTCACAGCCTATTTCAAGATCACGGAAACCTGGATTATAATTACACCTATGAGATCCTTAAATAGGGGTTAGATCCCCCTTGGAAATAGCTTTGAGAAAGTCCTGATCGTGACAGGATGAAATGCGTCAGCTAGCTACCATCTTTTACTTTTCAGGATACTCCAAGTTTGTTCTGCAGAGAAAGAGTGAATTAGTAACACCTTACTATTTCTTCCATGAGGTGGAATGGATATTTTTTGCCTGCAACTCCCGGACATGTAAGACGCCTATTATTTGCAGCGGAAGTGTAGCTCGACATTCACGGTTCCCACAGGACGACTAGCGTCCAATCGAGTTGGCTGTGTGTGCGCCACCTCTCTGGAGGATTTGGGGTCGGGTAAGGAACTCTCCGGGTATTGTACTGTACATCCAAAGGATTTATCCGTGTGTTAGAGACTATGAATTGACATAAATAGCGGAGCGGCTGGGATTTAGGAGGACACAGCCGTTTATATCCATATGGCATTTCACTGTCTGCATACGGAACTTTATACCAATTTTTGTGTTTTGGATCTACACAGGTCTTTCTAACTCTATTCTATTTTTATTTTTATTATTTTTGTTTTTTAGTGCATGTCATGACTAGGGATGAGCGCACTCGGATTTATGAAATCCGAGCCCACCCGAACGTTGCGGATCCGAGTCGGATCCGAGACAGATCCGGGTATTGGCGCCAAATTCAAAAGTGAAACTGAGGCTCTGACTCATAATCCCGTTGTCGGATCTCGCGATACTCGGATCCTATAAATTCCCCGCTAGTCGCCGCCATCTTCACTCGGGCATTGATCAGGGTAGAGGGAGGGTGTGTTAGGTGGTCCTCTGTGCTGTTTAGTTCTGTGCTGTGCTGTGCTGTGCTGTGTTCTGCAGTATCAGTCCAGTGGTGCTGTGTGCTGTGCTCTGTCCTTCTGAGGTCAGTGGTGCTGCTGGGTCCTGTGCTGTGTCCTGTTCAGTCCAGTGGTGCTGTGTCCTGTGCTCTGTGCTTCTAAGGGCATAGTTATTTCCCCAATATTCCCCTGTGTTTAAAAAAATAAAAAAAAGTTTTTTTAAAAAATACCAAAAACTACTTTAATATTTTTTAATTACCACAAAATTTGCACAACCAATCCTGCAGTATAAGCCCATTGGTACTGCAATATTACCAAGTTCACACATTCAGCAGTAAAAGTCCAGTGGTACTGCAATATTACAAAGTTTACACATTCTGCAGTATCAGTCCAGTGGTGCTGTGTCCTGTGCTCTGTCCTGCTGAGTTCCGTAGTGCTGCTGGGTCCTGTGCCGTGTCCTGTTCAGTCCAGTGGTGCTGTGTCCTGTGCTCTGTGCTTCTAAGGGCATAGTTATTTCCCCATTATTCCCAAGTTTTTAAAAAATAAAAAAAAAGTAAAAAAAAATAAAAAATTTAAAAAAATATATAATAATTATAACCAAATTTGCAAAACCAATCCAGCATTATAAGTCCATTGGTACTGCAATATTACCAAGTTCACACATTCTGCAGTATCAGTCCAGTGGTGCTGTGTCCTGTGCTCTGTCCTGCTGAGTTCCGTAGTGCTGCTGGGTCCTGTGCCGTGTCCTGTTCAGTCCAGTGGTGCTGTGTCCTGTGCTCTGTGCTTCTAAGGGCATAGTTATTTCCCCACTATTCCCAAGTTTTTTAAAAATAAAAAAAAAGTAAAAAAAAAAAAAAAAATTAAAAAAAAAAAATATAATAATTATAACCAAATTTGCAAAACCAATCCAGCATTATAATTTATAAGTCCATTGGTACTGCAATATTACCAAGTTCACACATTCTGCAGTATCAGTCCAGTGGTGCTGTGTCCTGTGCTCTGTCCTGCTGAGTTCCGTAGTGCTGCTGGGTCCTGTGCCGTGTCCTGTTCAGTCCAGTGGTGCTGTGTCCTGTGCTCTGTGCTTCTAAGGGCATAGTTATTTCCCCACTATTCCCAAGTTTTTTAAAAATAAAAAAAAAGTAAAAAAAAATAAAAAATTTAAAAAAAAATAAATATATAATAATTATAACCAAATTTGCAAAACCAATCCAGCAGTATAAGTCCATTGGTACTGCAATATTACCAAGTTCACACATTCTGCAGTATCTTGTGCTACATATAATGGAGACCAAAAATTTGGAGGATAAAGTAGGGAAAGATCAAGACCCACTTCCTCCTAATGCTGAAGCTGCTGCCACTAGTCATGACATAGACGATGAAATGCCATCAACGTCGTCTTCCAAGCCCGATGCCCAATCTCGTAGTACCGGGCATGTAAAATCCAAAAAGCCCAAGTTAAGAAAAAGTAGCAAAAAGAGAAACTTAAAATCATCTGAGGAGAAACGTAAAGTTGCCAATATGCCATTTACGACACGGAGTGGCAAGGAACGGCTTAGGCCCTGGCCCGTGTTCATGACTAGTGGTTCAGCTTCACCCACGGATCTTAGCCCTCCTCCTCCTCCCCCCCCTACAAAAAATTGAAGAGAGTTATGCTGTCAGCAACAAAACAGCAAACAACTCTGCCTTCTAAAGAGAAATTATCACAAATCCCCAAGGCGAGTCCAAGGGTGTTGGTGGTTGTCAAGCCTGACCTTCCCATCACTGTACGGGAAGAGGTGGCTCGGGAGGAGGCTATTGATGATGTAGCTGGCGCTGTGGAGGAACTTGATGATGAGGATGGTGATGTGGTTATTGTAAATGAGGCACCAGGGGGGGAAACAGCTGATGTCCATGGGATGAAAAAGCCCATCGTCATGCCTGGTCAGAAGACCAAAAAATGCACCTCTTCGGTTTGGAGTTATTTTTATCCAAATCCAGACAACCAATGTATGGCAATATGTAGCTTATGTAAAGCTCAAATAAGCAGGGGTAAGGATCTTGCCCACCTAGGAACATCCTCCCTTATACGTCACCTGAATAACCTTCATAGTTCAGTGGTTAGTTCAGGAACTGGGGCTAGGACCCTCATCGGTACAGGGACACCTAAATCCCGTGGTCCAGTTGGATACACACCAGCAACACCCTCCTCGTCAACTTCCTCCACAATCTCCATCAGATTCAGTCCTGCAGCCCAAGTCAGCAGCCAGACTGAGTCCTCCTCAATACGGGATTCATCCGAGGAATCCTGCAGCGGTACGCCTACTACTGCCACTGCTGCTGTTGCTGCTGTTAGTCGGTCATCTTCCCAGAGGGGAAGTCGTAAGACCGCTAAGTCTTTCACAAAACAATTGACCGTCCAACAGTCGTTTGCCATGACCACCAAATACGATAGTAGTCACCCTATTGCAAAGCGTATAACTGCGGCTGTAACTGCAATGTTGGTGTTAGACGTGCGCCCGGTGTCCGCCATCAGTGGAGTGGGATTTAGAGGGTTGATGGAGGTATTGTGTCCCCGGTACCAAATCCCCTCGAGATTCCACTTCACTAGGCAGGCGATACCAAAAATGTACAGAGAAGTACGATCAAGTGTCCTCAGTGCTCTTAAAAATGCGGTTGTACCCACTGTCCACTTAACCACGGACATGTGGACAAGTGGTTCTGGGCAAACGAAGGACTATATGACTGTGACAGCCCACTGGGTAGATGCATCCCCTTCCGCAGCAACAGCAACAGCTGCATCAGTAGCAGCATCTACAAAATGGCTGCTCATGCAAAGGCAGGCAACATTGTGCATTACAGGCTTTAATAAGAGGCACAACGCTGACAACATATTAGAGAAAATGAGGGAAATTATCTCCCAGTGGCTTACCCCACTTAGACTCTCATGGGGATTTGTGGTGTCAGACAATGCCAGTAACATTGTGCGGGCATTAAATATGGGCAATTTCCAGCACGTCCCATGTTTTGCCCACACCATTAATTTGGTGGTGCAGCATTACCTCAAGAGTGACAGGGGTGTGCAGGAGATGCTTGCGGTGGCGCGCAAAATTGCTGGACACTTTCGGCATTCAGCCAGTGCCTACCGCAGACTAGAGGCACATCAAAAAAGCATGAACCTGCCCTGCCATCACCTCAAACAAGAGGTTGTGACGCGCTGGAACTCCACCCTCTATATGCTGCAGAGGATGGAGGAGCAGCAAAAGGCCATTCAGGCCTACACAGCCACCTACGACATAGGCAAAGGAGTGGGGATGCGCCTCAGTCAAGCGCAGTGGAGACTGATTTCCGTGTTGTGCAAGGTTCTGCAGCCATTTGAACTTGCCACACGAGAAGTCAGTTCCGACACTGCCAGCTTGAGTCAGGTCATTCCCCTGATCAGGCTGTTGCAGAAGCAGCTGGAGAAAGTGAGGGAGGAGCTGGTAAGCCATTGCGATTACACCAAGCATGTAGCTCTTGTGGATGTAGCCCTTCGTACGCTTTGCCAGGATCCGAGGGTGGTCACTCTTTTAAAGTCAGAGGAATACATTCTGGCCACCGTGCTCGATCCTCGGTTTAAAGCGTATGTTGTGTCTCTGTTTCCGGCGGACACAAGTCTACAGCGGTGCAAAGACCTGCTGGTCAGGGGATTGTCCTCTGAAGAGGACCGTGACATGCCAACAGCTCCACCCTCATTTTCTTCCACATCTATGGCTGCGAGGAAAAAGCTCAGTTTTCCCAAAAGAGGCACTGGCGGGGATGCTGATAACATCTGGTCCGGACTGAATCACCTGCCAACCATTGCAGACATGTCTACTCTCGCTGCATTGGATGCTGTCACAATAGAAAAAATTGTGGATGATTACTTTGCTGACACCATCCAAGTAGACATGTCAGACAGTCCATATTGTTACTGGCAGGAAAAAAAGGCAGTTTGGAAGCCCCTGTACAAACTGGCTCTATTTTACCTGAGTTGTCCCCCCTCCAGTGTGTACTCGGAAAGAGTTTTTAGTGCAGCGGGGAACCTGGTCAGTGAGCGGCGAAGGAGGTTGCTTCCTCACAACGTTGAAAAAATGATGTTTATAAAAATGAATAATCAATTCCTCAATGAAGTACAGCACTGCCCTCCAGATACTACAGAGGGACCTGTGGTTGTGGAGTCCAGCGGGGACGAATTGATAATGTGTGATGAGGAGGAAGTACACACTGTAGGGGGAGAGGAATCAGAGGTTGAGGATGAGGACGACATCTTGCCTCAGTAGAGCCTGTTTAGTCTGTACAGGGAGAGATGAATAGCTTTTTTGGTGTGGGGGCCCAAACAAACCAATCATTTCAGCCAAAGTTGTTTGGTAGGCCCTGTCGCTGAAATGATTGGTTTGTTAAAGTGTGCATGTCCTATTTCAACAACATAAGGGTGGGTGTGAGGGCCCAAGGACAATTCCATCTTGGAACTTTTTTTTTTGCATTATATGACCAAGCAACAGTCGTTTGCCATGTTCAAAAAGTAAAACCAAATGTAAAAAAATTCAAGAAATTAAACCAAAAGTAAAATGCCGTGTCATAATTTAAAACAAGAGGTATTGACGTGCTCTAAAACTACTGTATTGTTGTTTATATTTTATAAACACTACACTTGAAAGCTTGAGTCTTTCAATAGAAAAGTAACTGTCCATTGCACGAATATTTGCAACAGGGACAATTTTAGGGTTAAGAAAGTCAACTAATAATAACACTTCGACGCTGTGTGTCTTTATAAACACTACACTTGGAAGTTGGAGGAGGTATTGTGGCCCCGGCACCAAATTACTACCGGGGCCACTCCACTGTGCAGTCCATATTTAGGTGTATCAGATATTAAACAACGGTGACAGTTGATGCCCAATTTTTTAATTATATTGTGGCCTCGGTACCAAATTGTGTACCGGGGCCACCCCACTACGCAGTCCAGATACTTGTTTGGTGGAATTCAGACCAGTTGAGGGTTTTATTATTATATTGTGTGGACCACTCTATCTATACCACACTACAACTCTATACCACTCTATTTCCTACTTTAATTCTATTTCATACTTTAATTCTATTTCCTACTTTAATTCTATTACTAATTAATTACCATAAAGAGGAACAAAATAAACCAATTTTACCAAAAGTATAATATGACTTAGACTTACAAACACTACACTTTAAAGATCGTGCCTTTAAATGAAAAAGTCAGTCTTCATTGCACGACTATGTGCAACAGGGACATTTTTTTGGGTTTACAAAGTCAAACAATAACACTTCGACCCTGTCTGTCTGGGGTCTCTCAATGACGAATTGTCTGTACCATGTTTGGAGGAGGTATTGTGGCCCCGGTATCAAATTGGGTACCGGGGCCACCCCACTATGCAGTCCAGATACTTGTTTGGTGGAATTCAGACACGTGGAGGGTTTTTTAATTATATTGTGGCCTCGGTACCAAATTGTGTACCGGGGCCACCACACTACGCAGTCAAGATAGATAGATGCGTATTGCGTATCATAGATAAAGTACATTCAGTGGTGTGGGGCAAATTGAAAAATATTCAAAATGCACTGACATTATCAAAAACAAGAGGTTGTCACACGCTAAAACTCCAACATGTATATGATGGAGAGGATGGAGGAGCAGCCGTATGTGTAGTGTAATGCAGATCTGTTGAAGGTTTTTTATATATTTTATTGTGGTGCCCAGTGCCCACTCCTCTACGCAGTCCAGGTACAATTATTGGTGCGAATCATAAAAGTTCAGGGTTTTTAAGATATTGTGGTGACCCACTCCTCTACGCAGTCCAGGTACAATTATTGGTGCGAATCATAAAAGTTCAGGGTTTTTAAGATATTGTGGTGACCCACTCCTCTACGCAGTCCAGGTACAATTATTGGTGCGAATCATAAAAGTTCAGGGTTTTTAAGATATTGTGGTGACCCACTCCTCTACGCAGTCCAGGTACAATTATTGGTGCGAATCATAAAAGTTCAGGGTTTTTAAGATATTGTGGTGACCCACTCCTCTACGCAGTCCAGGTACAATTATTGGTGCGAATCATAAAAGTTCAGGGTTTTTAAGATATTGTGGTGACCCACTCCTCTACGCAGTCCAGGTACAATTATTGGTGCGAATCATAAAAGTTCAGGGTTTTTAAGATATTGTGGTGACCCACTCCTCTACGCAGTCCAGGTACAATTATTGGTGCGAATCATAAAAGTTCAGGGTTTTTAAGATATTGTGGTGACCCACTCCTCTACGCAGTCCAGGTACAATTATTGGTGCGAATCATAAAAGTTCAGGGTTTTTAAGATATTGTGGTGACCCACTCCTCTACGCAGTCCAGGTACAATTATTGGTGCGAATCATAAAAGTTCAGGGTTTTTAAGATATTGTGGTGACCCACTCCTCTACGCAGTCCAGGTACAATTATTGGTGCGAATCATAAAAGTTCAGGGTTTTTAAGATATTGTGGTGACCCACTCCTCTACGCAGTCCAGGTACAATTATTGGTGCGAATCATAAAAGTTCAGGGTTTTTAATATATATTGTGGTGACCCACTCCTCTACGCAGTCCAGGTACAATTATTGGTGCGAATCATAAAAGTTCAGGGTTTTTAAGATATTGTGGTGACCCACTCTTCTACGCAGTCCAGGTACAATTATTGGTGCGAATCATAAAAGTTCAGGGTTTTTAAGATATTGTGGTGACCCACTCCTCTACGCAGTCCAGGTACAATTATTGGTGCGAATCATAAAAGTTCAGGGTTTTTAAGATATTGTGGTGACCCACTCCTCTACGCAGTCCAGGTACAATTATTGGTGCGAATCATAAAAGTTCAGGGTTTTTAAGATATTGTGGTGACCCACTCCTCTACGCAGTCCAGGTACAATTATTGGTGCGAATCATAAAAGTTCAGGGTTTTTAAGATATTGTGGTGACCCACTCCTCTACGCAGTCCAGGTACAATTATTGGTGCGAATCATACAAGTTCAGGGTTTTTAATATATTGTGGTGACCCACTCCTCTACGCAGTCCAGGTACATTTATTGGTGTGATTCATAAAAGTTCAGTGTTTTTAATATATATTGTGGTGACCCACTCCTCTACGCAGTCCAGGTACATTTATTGGTGCGAATCATACAAGTTGATGGTTTTCTTATTATATATATTGTGGTGACCCACTCCTCTACGCAGTCCAGGTACATTTATTGGTGCGAATCATAAAAGTTCAGGGTTTTTAAGATATTGTGGTGACCCACTCCTCTACGCAGTCCAGGTACAATTATTGGTGCGAATCATAAAAGTTCAGGGTTTTTAATATATATTGTGGTGACCCACTCCTCTACGCAGTCCAGGTACAATTATTGGTGCGAATCATAAAAGTTCAGGGTTTATAATATATTGTGGTGACCCACTCCTCTACGCAGTCCAGAAAGATACCTTGTTGCAACGTTTTGGACTAATAACTATATTGTGAGGTGTTCAGAATACACTGTAAATTAGTGGAAATGCTTGTTATTGAATGTTATTGAGGTTAATAATAGCCTAGGAGTGAAAATAAGCCCAAAAACTTGATTTTTAAACTTTTTATGTTTTTTTCAAAAAAAATCCGAATCCAATACCTTAAATCCGAACCGAGACCTTTCGTCAAGTGTTTTGCGAGACAAATCCGAACCTCAAAAATAACGAAAATCCGGATCCAAAACACAAAACACGAGACCTCAAAAGTCGCCGGTGCACATCCCTAGTCATGACATATTTTATTGATGCGATCTGCCTTTTTTGTCCGGGCATGCCGTTAGGCAGTATCTCCATCTTTTTAGGGAGACACACATATATTAAGGAGTCCAACGTTGTCTCTGTTTATACATGTTATCAATATTATAAAATGTTACAGTTTTTCTGACTACTATTTTGTGTCATAATATGAGACTATTTTAAAGTAACCAATTATTAATAAAGGGTTGTATATTAGCCTATGTTATTGGAATAACCTGATCATTAGAGATTTTCCCAGCGCTCTGCAGTTTATGTGTATCTATTTTTGTTTTACGATCTGATGAGTCGTGGCTTGAGCTACAGGGATATCTGTGTGATAGGTGTATTGTTTATTATTTAATTATTTATTTTTGGTCTGCTAGCGCCGTGGGTGATTCCTTAGGGAATCTTGTTTTTTGATGTGGTAGATGGAGTATGTAAATGGAGTGGACATGAGGGTCTACCAGGGGGATGGGTAGGGAGACATGTAGGTGAGTTTTGAGAGAGCATTAGAAGGATTGTATGTTGGAGGAAGAGTCTAATAGGACAAGGCAAGAAGTTCCTATAGGTAGGGAGCAAGGTGCAAAGTTACTCCTTTTTTGCCTTACTTTCCTTAATGAATCCGGCCCAGTATATCTAATTCCCTTCCAGCCACCTGACCAAAGCTTCTACTGTAAAAGTTGATATCCATATGTGCAAAGATACAAATAGATCACAGGGACAGCAATACCTATATTGAACATAAGTTTGCAAGCAGATGTGGAGCTTCATTTCAGATCTTATATATTCTTATTAACACAATATATGCAATTATTATTCTTTATTTACATGGCACCACAAAGTTTCTGCAGTGCTGTACAAATGACAAAATACAGTACAAACAGTAGATTAAACAGAGTACAACAATACAGAGTAAAATGAGTATAACCAAGACTGCAATAGCTCCAAGTATAGTGAGTACAGTGAAGTAGAAGAAGAAATGGTATTGAGACAAAAGGGAAGAGGGCCCTACTCGTAAGAGCTTACATACTAAAGGGAGGGGAAACAGACAGCAGGCATGAGAGGAGTCAGTGGAGGGGATCAAGTGCAAGAGGAGACAGGGAAGTGGGAGGTGAGGAGAACAAGGATAGAGCCAGTTATGTGGATGGCTGGTAGGCCTTGAGGAACAGTCGGGTTTTGAGAGCCTTTTGAAGGTGCTAAAATTGGGGACAGACGGATGGCGGGAGGGAAGTTGTTCCAGTGGAAGAGGGCAGCAAGGGAGAAGCCTTGAATTCTGGCTTGGGATGAGGTAATCAGTGCGAAGGGGAGGCAATGGTCATTGGCTGAACGCAAGGAATGGGCGGTAGTGTGGATGGAGAGGAGATTAGATATAAGGGGCAGTGGAATAGAAGAGAGCCTTGTAGGTGACGGTGAGGTGTTTAAAGAGGATTCTGCAGGGGAAAGGGAGCTAGTGTAAGACAAGGCAAAGACTGGAGGCAGAGGAGGACCGGTGTGAAAGAAAGAGAAGTTTTGCAGCCGCATTAAAAATAGAGCAAAGGGGGGCAAGATGGGAGTGGGGGAGGCCCGTGAGAAGGTTACAGTAATCAAGGTGGGAAATGAAAGCGTGGATTATGGCTTTGGCAGCATCCTGAGAAAGGAAGGTGTCACGGTTACAAACAGAAGTACAGCTAGGAGTCACGAATATGGTGAAAACACTCTGTGTTTATTTGCAGACAAGTATAAATAACAGGTAGTCAGGAGTAGTGGTAATTACCAGGTGCAGGCTGATGCAGTAAATAATATAAATGTGCAGAAACAAGCAGATACACAGCTAATGCAGGGAAACAGGGGTATGAACAGATTCCAGGCAGCATGAACCAAAGGAGCAAGGCAGGAGGAAGAATCCACAGGTAACACAGGATATGACAACAATAACCAGCCATGTGTGCTGGGAGTGACAGGGTATATAAAGGGAAAACCACACCCAGGTGCATGGGATAATTGGAAAATGAAGGTTAACCCCTAATGCACACAATAAGGCACAATAGCAGCACCTCTGGTGAATGGAGGTACTGCCAATACAAATACAATGATAAAGACAAAAAGGCAGGAGCTGCCATGCAAAGCAGCATGTAATGCATAAGCTGTAGGCAGATCGTGACAGTACCCCCTCCCTTAAGGGCGGATTCCAGACGCCCAATTACCAAAAATGTCTGAATTCATCGGAATCATAGTCCAGAATTGGGGGCCCGGCAGAAAAGTCCTCGTCCCTGGATGGACGGGCAAAGGAGACTATGTCAGCTGCCAGTTCAAGCTCCATAGACCTTCCTTTCTTTTTCCGTCTTCCCCTTTTACGGGACTTACTTGGAGTTGAGACCTGAACCAAGTGGGTGGAACAAAAAGGTAGCTCTTGACCAGGTGAGATGGGTGGTACAGCTGACAATGCAGAGGCCCTGCAAGATGGCATAGCGGGAGGTGTTATAAATTTGCTGAGAACTGCCTCAATAAAGGATTGCAAGTCCGATAAGATGGGGTGATCCGTCTCAATAAATGGGTTTGCCCAATCTAATGCCTCTCCCCTAAAATAGGCTATTAGGAATAATACCTGTCTCTTAGGGCTACTAACAAGGCTTGGTGTGGAGGGGATCTGTGAAGCAAATAACCTCATAACGGCATTAAATTGGGAAGGATGCCACTCAAAGAAAGGTGACGGTTCAGACTTGGCATCCTCGGTAACAGATGGCTCGGACTTGGCAGACGACTTGGCAGCAGACCCGGACTGGGCGGCAGACTTGGCAGCAGGCCCGGACTGGGCGGCAGACTTGGCAGCAGGCCCGGACTGGGCGGCAGACTTGGCAGCAGGCCCGGACTGGGCGGCAGACTTGGCAGCAGGCCCGGACTGGGCGGCAGACTTGGCAGCAGGCCCGGACTGGGCGGCAGACTTGGCAGCAGGCCCGGACTGGGCGGCAGACTTGGCAGCAGGCCCGGACTGGGCGGCAGACTTGGAGGGGACAGCGCTGTGAGAAGCCTCGGAGGGGACAGCACTTTGAGAAGCCTGAGGGCAGACAGCACTTTGAGAAGCCTCGGAGCAGACAGCACCAAGTGGGAACTCGGGCTGGACCGCATGGACTGGCAACTCGGGCTGGACCGCATGGGCTGGCAACTCGGGCTGGACCGCATGGGCTGCCAACTCGGGCTGGACCGCATGGGCTGCCAACTCGGGCTGGACCGCATGGGCTGCCAACTCGGGCTGGACCGCATGGGCTGCCAACTCGGGCTGGACCGCATGGGCTGCCAACTCGGGCTGGACCGCATGGGCTGCCAACTCGGGCTGGACCGCATGGACTGGCAACTCTTCTGGAGCAGACTAAGGGCAGCGCCCCCTCTGGAGAAGACTGTAAGGGCAGCGCCCCCATTGGAGAAGGATTTAAGGGCAGCGCCCCTCTGGAGAAGACTGTAAGGGCAGCGCCCCCTCTGGAAGAGTCTTTAAGGGCAGCGCCCCCTCTGGAAGAGTTTTTAAGGGCAGCGCCCCCTCTGGAAGAGTCTTTAAGGGCAGCGCCCCCATTGGAGCAGACTGTAAGGGCAGCGCCCCCTCTGGAGAAGGCTTTAAGGGCAACGCCCCCATTGGAGCAGACTGTAAGGCTAGCGCCCCCCTCTGGAGAAGACTGTAAGGGCAGCGCCCCCTCTGGAGAAGACTGTAAGGGCAGCGCCCCCTCTGGAGAAGACTGTAAGGGCAGCGCCCCCATTGGAGCAGACTGTAAGGGCAGCGCCCCCATTGGAGCAGACTGTAAGGGCAGCGCCCCCTCTGGAGAAGGCTTTAAGGGCAGCGCCCCCATTGGAGCAGACTGTAAGGGCAGCGTCCCTCTGGAGAAGACTGTAAGGGCAGCGCCCCTCTGGAGAAGACTGTAAGGGCAGCGCCCCCTCTGGAAGAGTCTTTAAGGGCAGCGCCCCCTCTGGAAGAGTCTTTAAGGGCAGCGCCCCCATTGGAGCAGACTGTAAGGGCAGCGCCCCCTCTGGAGAAGGCTTTAAGGGCAGCGCCCCCATTGGAGCAGACTGTAAGGGCAGCGCCCCCTCTGGAAGAGTCTTTAAGGGCAGCGCCCCCCTCTGGAGCAGGCTGAAGCTCAGGAACAGAGACAGCGGCTGAAGACTCGGAACCGGAGACAGCGGCTGAAGACTCGGAGCCGGAGACAGCGGCTGAAGACTCGGGGCCGGAGACAGCGGCTGAAGACTCGGGGCCGGAGACAGCGGCTGAAGACTCGGGGCCGGAGACAGCGGCTGAAGACTCGGGGCCGGAGACAGCGGCTGAAGACTCGGGGCCGGAGACAGCGGCTGAAGACTCGGGGCCGGAGACAGCGGCTGAAGACTCGGGGCCGGAGACAGCGGCTGAAGACTCGGGGCCGGAGACAGCGGCTGAAGACTCGGGGCCGGAGACAGCGGCTGAAGACTCGGGGCCGGAGACAGCGGCTGAAGACTCGGGGCCGGAGACCATGGCTGAAGACTCGGGACCGCAGACAGCGGCTGAAGACTCGGGACCGCAGACAGCGGCTGAAGACTCGGGACCGCAGACAGCGGCTGAAGACTCGGGACCGCAGACAGCGGCTGAAGACTCGGGACCGCAGACAGCGGCTGAAGACTCGGGACCGCAGACAGCGGCTGAAGACTCGGGACCGCAGACAGCGGCTGAAGACTCGGGACCGCAGACAGCGGCTGAAGACTCGGGACCGCAGACAGAGGCAGGAGACTCGGGACCGGACACTGAGGCAGCAGGCTCCGAGCTGGAGGCAGATGATGTGACCTCAGAGCTGGAGGCAGATGATGTGACTTCAGTTCTGGAGGCAGAGGCTGGCACCTCGGCACAGGAGACAGAGGCTGGCACCTCGGCACAGGAGACAGAGGCTGGCACCTCGGCACAGGAGACAGAGGCTGGCACCTCGGCACAGGAGACAGAGGCTGGCACCTCGGCACAGGAGACAGAGGCTGGCACCTCGGCACAGGAGACAGAGGCTGGCACCTCGGCACAGGAGACAGAGGCTGGCACCTCGGCACAGGAGACAGAGGCTGGCACCTCGGCACAGGAGACAGAGGCTGGCACCTCGGCACAGGAGACAGAGGGAGCTGGCGCCTCAGGACAGGCGGCTGGAGCTGGCGCCTCAGGACAGGCGGCTGGAGCTGGCGCCTCAGGACAGGCGGCTGGAGCTGGCAGATTGGGTCTCTTCGCAGAGAACAGGAATGCTGGAGCATAAACAGATTTGGAATGCAGAGAGGAAACAACAGGAGATGGTTCAGTAAGCTGACGTGGTCTACGGACAGGACAGTCCTGCAAGAAATGTGCATTGCTGGCATAGTAGAGACACAACTTGTATGTTATCCTGCGCCGCCGTTCCTCTTCGGTCAGATGGGGCGTGGACTACCTGTGTACTGGGAATTTGTTACCCCATACTTCATAGAAAACAGCAAATTTGTAGAAGTACTTTTAAGAGGTGCTGTTTGCACAGGTTCATCAGCAGAGAAGGTGGATTTAGACAGATCAGCAGCTTCTGAATTAGGAGAGACAGAATCTGACAGTCTCCTGAGCGGGTCCAAAAGCAAAGTGGAAAATTTAGCCAGCTGGGAACGTAGCAATATAATGTCCATCTGTAAAGTTTGTAGCAGTGGCCATTCCAAGACTGGTGAAACAGACATGTTGCAAAACACAAATGAAAACTTGATTGCAGAAAAGGGTCCCAGAAATAAAACAAAACTTTCACCTGACTCCAAAGCTGTTTTGTGAGCTGGTTATACTGTCACGGTTACAAACAGAAGTACAGCTAGGAGTCACGAATATGGTGAAAACACTCTGTGTTTATTTGCAGACACGTATAAAAAACAGGTAGTCAGGAGTAGTGGTAATTACCAGGTGCAGGCTGATGCAGGAAATAATATAAATGTCCAGAAACAAGCAGGTACACAGCTAATGCAGGGAAGCAGGGGTATGAACAGATTCCAGGCAGCATGAACCAGAGGAGCAAGGCAGGAGGAAAAATCCACAGGTAACACAGGATATGACAACAATAACCAGCCATGTGTGCTGGGAGTGACAGGGTATATAAAGGGAAAACCACACCCAGGTGCATGGGATAATTGGAACATAAAGGTTAACCCCTAATGCACACAATAAGGCACAATAGCAGCACCTCTGGTGAATGGAGGTACTGCCAATACAAATACAATGATAAAGACAAAAAGGCAGGAGCTGCCATGCAAAGCAGCATGTAATGCATAAGCTGTAGGCAGATCGTGACAGAAGGGCCGGATGCGGACAATATTCCGTACTTGGGAGCGACAAGATTGGGCAGGAGATTGAATGTGGAGGGCAAAAGAGAGGGAGGAGTCGAAGGAGACACCCAGGCAGCGGAGTTGGGGAACAAGAGAGATGGTGGTGTTATTAACAGTGATGGAAAGGTCACGGTGGGGTGAAGATTTAGATGGAAGGAAAACAATGAGTTCAATTTTAGCAATGTTGATTTTGAGAAAACGTGAAGACAACCAGGAGGAGATGGTGGAAAGGCAATCAGAAACATGAGAAAGGAGGGGGCGGGGGCGGTGGTAGAGATATAGATTTGAATGTCATCGGCATGACAAAGGAAGAGATGAGATCGCCCAGGGAGGTAGTGTACATAGAGAAGAGAAGAGGGCCGAGAACAGAGCGCTGAGGGACTCCAACACGGAGGGTGGTGAGGATGAGTCAGAACTGGAAATAGAGAAGAATCAGTTGGCAAAGTAAAAGGTGAACCATGTGAGGACAGTGCCAGTGAGGCCAAGAGAAAGAAGGGTCTGCAGAATGAGGGGATAAGCCATGGTGTTAAAGGCTGCAGAGAGGTCCAAGAGAATGAGCAGTGAGAAGTGACCTCTGGATTTGGCAGAGAGGAGATCATTAGTAACTTTGGTCAGGGTGGTTTCAATGGAGTGGAGGTGGTGGAATCCAGATTGAGGGGTTTGTGGAGGGAGTTAGCCTGAGAGGTGACTACAAAGGCGCTTGCAGACAATCCGCTTGAGTATTTTGGAGGAAAAGTGATATTGGGCGAGAGAGTAAGGGGTCAAGGTTGGTTTTCTTAAGAACGGTGGAGATAAGGGCATGTTTGAAGGAGGAAGGGACAATGCCAGTGGAGAGTGACATATTAAAGAACAGTGCAAGGAGCAGACTGTGGGGGAGAGGGATCGAAGGAGGTGAGAAGGGATGGGATCCAGTTGGTAGGTAGATGGGGAGAAGAAAGAATGAGAAAGTGGACTGCATCACCCGATTTGGGGCGGAAGGAGCACCAGAGTTGGTTGTTGAAAGAAGGTGGAACGATGATGGTGGCTGGAGTGTGAGATGAGGAGGAGATGTCCAGACTGAGCCTCAACGTTATAGGAGAAAAAGGAGACAAAGTCAGTGGCAGAGAGGGAGAGCGGGATGGGGGGGGGGAGAGGAGATAGTTAGACATAGCAAGAGGTGGCAGGGATTGGAGGACTGATAAGAAATTAGGGACTTAAAGAAGCATTGTTTGGCAAGGGAGAGGGTGGAACTGTAGGAGGAGAGGATAAACTTAAAGTGAAGGGAAATCAGTCAGGGAGCGAGATTTCCTCTAGAGGCATTCCCCCTTGTGGGGATGAATTAATATTGTGTGAGGATGATGCACAAACTGATCCACCATTACAGAAGTCTCTGTACTTTGATGTAATTGCTGGTAATGACCTTCCTTGTGGAATTTGTAGTTTATTTTATGGCAGAGCTGTCACAATTTTTGGGCAGTTCTTTTAGACCAGACCAGATGTCAAAATGTTGTGATGACTCATCTGCATCACAACTGGGTGTCTTGGGAAAACTAAGATTTTTCCTAACAGCAGTTGCCAGAGAAACTGAAGAAGGAGACGTCATTATGTCATGTACCACTTGATCTACAAGTTTGACATAGTTAGTAGAATTGACTAATTTCATCTCCTCCTTCAATTTCTCTAGCTGCTTTTCCAAAAGTCTAATTAGGGGAATCACTTGACTCAAGATAGCAGTGTCTGAACTCACTTCACAGGTGACTACTTTGAGTGGTTTCAGAACCTTGCACAACGTGGAAAGTATTCTCGTCACTGTCATTTTTTAAAAAGCTCTGTACATCCCTTAGTTTTTTAAAGTTTGTCAGCAGTATGCCTTATAATGAAGCAGGTGATACACAGAGTAGCCTGTGTCTGAAAGATCTGGAGTTGTTTGTTAGATGCTGCTGCTGTTCCTGCTGCTGAAGGATATTCACCAACCTAGTGGGCTGTAAAAGTCATATAATCTTTAGTTTTCCAGGTTCCGCTTGTCCACATAACTGCGGTTAAGTGTACAGTGGGTAAAATGGCATTTTGTAGCACAATTATTTTCTTTTTTGTAACCTGGTACAGATGAGGAATTGCTTGTCTAGTAAAATGGTGTCGAGATAGAATTTGGTAACAGGGACAAGGGACCTCAGTTAACTTTCTAAAACCTGTTGCATTAATGGTTGAACACAGATCTAGTACTAGCATAGTCGGCATGGCACCTGTGATGCTGTCACCCAGTCGCTGTGCCACTGGGTGGCAGCTGTCATTCTTGCAAGATCCACCCCCAGCAGCAGGAGCAGCAGTAGTGGGCCTAATGCTCAAGGATTCTTCTGAGGAATCCTGCATAGGAGAGGAGTTATTTAGCTTTAGTAACTTGGATGCAGTGATCACTCTGATCACTAGTGAGGATATTGATGATGAACGTGTTGGCGGTGTAGATTTCAGGTGCTGGGATCTAGCTGAGAGAAAGGAGCTATCTGATGCTGGACTGCTTGTTATCTTTTTAGCTTGCCATGAACTCGCTTAAAAATGGCGTAACATGGATGAGGTTCTTAGATGGTTAAGGTCCCTACCTCTACTGACTGTGGCTTTACAAACACTACAAATGGCTAGCCAACTGTTGTCAGGATTTGGGTAAAAATAATTCCACACCTAAGAGGTGGATTTTTTGGTCTTATTCCCAGGCATTACAATGGCCTTCTTCTTTTTTTTTTTTAAATAAGTTTTTATTGAGGTTTAACAACAAACACAGGTTATACATAGGTATTTTCAACAGTATTCGTTTTGGATGGCGAGTGATAAAGAAATTATAACATCATAACACTAAGCCAAAGAAGATTAAATGTGTCAAAGAGAGTATATACTCCCATCCACGAAAGGTGGGTATAGCTAACCTGACGCATAGAACACAAAGACAGACAGGGGGGGGGGGTAAACAAAAGAAACATAAGGAAAGAATGGGGGATGGCATGATGCAAGTCCTCATAGTAAAAGGTCTACAGCATACACAGAGGAGGTATAAAACATAGCCTAACCAACAATCACATGCGGCTGATACACCCCTGTGCCTAAAGATACATGGTTCAGGTGGGTGTACCCAAGGCCGCAAACTCTGGCGAATCCATAAAATTTAACCAAGGTCCCCATATAGTATAATATGTTACAAAAGAGTCCATATCTGACAAATATAATTCATCCATGGACCTGTAATATTCTAATCTCCTAATCCAGTCCCGAATATTTGGTGGCGTGGTTGTTTTCCATCTCACAGGTATGACTGCCTTGGCGGCTGATATCACAAATTTTAACAGAGATTTTTTAAAGCAAGAAATAGGCATATCTACTTTATTGAGGAGCCAATACACCGGGGTGTCGGGAATAGCCTGGCCAAGCAACTTCCGTGTGATGCCTATAACCTGCGACCAAAAGGTTTGTAATATGGGACAGTCCCACCAGATATGTATTAAAGAACCTGATCCTAAATTACACCTCCAGCAGGCACTAGACAGTCCGCAAAATATTTTTGCAAGATGTTCCGGGCATCTATACCACCTGGTAAGAACCTTAAAGTGGGTCTCTAATATTGAGACGTTAGGTGAGCAAGCATGGATTGCTTGGAAGATTTTCGACCAATCAGTCTCTCGTAATTCTATTCCCAGATCCTTTTCCCACTCCAAGAGAAATTTCGGGGGAGATCTAAAGAGAAACTCGATTAAGAGTTTGTAGATAATCGATAAAGAGTGTGGGATGTGATGAGGTCTGCTACAAAGGGACTCAAAAACTGTCAAAATCCTATTAATATCCTGTTTTGGGAGACTAAAAGAGAGAAGAAGTTTAAGCTGAAGATATCGCCAGATCTCTATATTCGGTAGTTTTCACTTAGATTGAATCTCTGCAAATGAGAGGACCCCAGTAGCTCCCACCAACTGGCCGACACAATGGATTCCTGCCCGCAACCACAGGTTAAACGCTAATGGAGTAGTTCCGGGGGGGAACTTAGGGTTATTGAACAATGGCGTTAGTGGGGATATTAAAGATGAAATGTGAGTAAGTTCTTAACTTAGACCATTTAACGAGAGTGGGCCCTAAGGTAGGGTGTGAGATCTTGGGTAATTTGGCTAGCCAAATTAATGTAGTACTAGAAGAGTCGAGATATGATAATTCGATCTCTACCCATTGTTTCCTTCCCTCCTGAACCGACATCTCCATCATTCTGGTTAAGATTGCAGCATCATAGTACGAGGGTACGTGGGGAAGCTGGAGACCCCCCAAGTGTCTTCGTCTGAATAAAGTTTCGTGCTTGAATATTGGGCGCCTCCTACTCCACACAAAATCCCGCACCAGACGCTGGATGCCTTGAAACCAGAAGTCGGGAATTAAAATAGGTAACGTCTGTATGAGGTAGTGAAGTCGAGGCAGGACATTCGTTTTTATAATGTTAACCCTACCTATCCATGTGAAATTCTTGCTCTGCCACTCTCTCAAGTCAGCCCGGAGATTCCCCAGAAGTGGTTTAAAGTTGAGGTCGTATAGGCGCGAGAGATCGCTAGAAGGTTCCACGTCTAAATATTTCAATTGGGTGGGATGCCAAATAAAAGGGAAGGCACATTTTCAACCCTCCACCACAGGGGCCGGGTTGTTAATGTTCAAAGCCACTGACTTGCCATAGTTGATTTTAAAGTTAGATAGTAAACCAAACCTTCGAAATTCTTTAACCAAGTTGGGTAAGGAAACAACCGGGTTGGTAATAACGGCCAAAAGGTCGTCCGCAAATAAAGCGAGTTTATGTTCTCTCTCACCCACCTGGACACCAGATATATTCGGATTGGCCCTGATTGCCCTTGCCAACGCCTCCATGCACAACACAAATATGAGTGGAGATAGCGGACACCCCTGCCTAGTGCCATTATTTATCATCACAGATCGTCATTAATTTTAATTCTAGCCCTGGGTTGTCGATAAAGTGCTAAGATTCTATGAAGTCCCAACGGGCCTAATCCAAGATGCTCCAGGAGCCCTCTCATAAACGGCCATTTCACACGGTCAAAGGCCTTTTCTGCATCTGTAGACAAGAGCATTGAAGCCGTTGTTGAGCATGAAGCTGTATGAATCAAATCTATCACCTTGGTGGTGTTGTCCCGTGCCTCACAATCCGGGACAAAGCCCACCTGATCTGAGTGAATCAGGTCTGGAAGTAGGTATTTTAATCTATTTGCGATAAGTTTCGCGTACAATTTAACATCCACGTTCAGCAAGGAAATAGGCCTATAGCTTGCACATTGAGAGGGGTCCTTTCCTTCTTTGGGTATCACCGTTATATGGGCTTCCAAACTCTGTGGGGAGAAAGCGAAGTCGTTGGAGATCGCATTAAAGGCCGGCACAATCAGGGGTATCAACTTATCCTTAAAGGTCTTATAGTATGCAATGGAAAAGCCATCAGGGCCCGGACTTTTACCCGAATGTGTTGATTTAATTGCCTCCCACAACTCCCCTTCAGTGAAAGGTTGTTCTAGTTTATCCCTATCTGATCTTGAGAGAGTGGGAAAACTGATCTCTTTTAAATATGCCGCAATCTGAGCTGAGCGTGTAGCACCTATAGAGTCAAGTTCTTGAGTTTCAAGATTATATAATTTGGTGTAGTATGTGTGGAATGCATCAGCTATGTCAGCAGTTAATTTGCACTCACGATCATTACTGTCTTTAATCATGGCAATGTAAGCCTTAGCTCGTTGTTTACGCAGAGCCCTAGCCAACATAGTTCCCGGCCTGTTTCCCCACCGAAAGAAGCAATGGCGGCACCTCTGGAAGTCAAGCTTAACTTTATCATAAAGTAATTTGTTAAGTGCCGCCATCGTCTCCGTCAGCTTGTTCAACAGGTCCCTAGACATATTGGATTTATGTGTCGTCTCAAGTTCCCTAATCTGCTGAAGTAAGTGATCTCGATACGCAATGTTTTCTTTCTTCATACGGGAGCCTAACTCAATAAGTTTCCCTCTGATAACGCATTTATGCGCCTCCCAGATAGTAATTCTCGAGACGTCTGGAGTAACATTGTCAGAAATATAATCATCTAATGCCGCAGTCAGTTGGTCCCTACAATATGTATTTTGGAGGAGAAGGTCGTTTAGGCGCCAAGTGCATTTTTTAGTCTTTAAATGAGAGAGTTGGAAAGTCAATGAAATGGGGGCGTGATCTGACCAAGTTATTTGACCAATAGATGTTGTTAGGAGGTTAGGGAGGAACCGTTGTGAAAGGAGCAGATAGTCAATCCGTGAGTATACCTCATGGGGGTGAGAGAAAAAGGAATAGTCCCTCTCCCCTGGGTGTTGCAGGCGTCATGTGTCGACCAGTTGGTGTTCATGAAGTGTACATCTAACCTTACAATGTTGCGATCTGCGCACCCCCGTCCGGCCATTGGAGGTATCAATTTCTGGTTGAAGGGTCCAATTGAGATCGCCTCCCACAATCAGAATTCCCTCAGCATATTCTGCGACTTTATCTAAGACCTGTGAAATAAACAGTGGTTGACCTTGGTTAGGCAGATATAAGTTCACAAAAGTATATGTTACATTAAATAACCGACATTTTATCAGAAGTGCTCTTCCTTCTGCGAGACAAATTTTCTGAAAGTCTGAGAAAGGTAATCTCTTAGAGAACAGAGTAGCAACTCCCAGCGTCTTGCCCTCTCTATTATTACAAAAATATGAGGAAGCGTAGAAGCCATTTGAGAGTCGTGGAGCAGATCCCTGCTTAAAATGGGTTTCTTGAAAAAAACAAAAACATCTGCTCCCAGGTGTCTCATTTCTCTCAATGCTCGTGATCTTATTTCAGGGAGGTTAAGACCCTTGGCATTAATTGAAACTAATTTAAATTTATCTGTCATGGTGGATCTAAGTATCTCAGAAACACACTTCTGTCACTCTCATAGCTGAGCAGTTGGGTTGGCATTTGTAAGCAATAGATGACCTTGAACTTTGCAAATAAGTAAAACATTATATGAGTTGAAACTAGTGGGAAGGGGAGGGTAGGAAAGCCACATGAGGGAAAACACAACACTAACAGACACCAACAAACAAAGAAAAACACAACAGATAGTATACCATCAAACCGCTCCAGGGAGACGGGTGTGGAGGAGCCACCACCATCTTTCTTCCAGCGGTGAGGGATAAAGGGGGGGTTAACGACAGTGACTAACAGAATCATCTTATCAGTATATCAGAAAATTGCAATGGCCTAAACAGCAAGACCAGTAGAAGTAGTAATGGCAATAACAACTTAGCAAGTCTCATGGTTAGTCGTAAGACCTCCAGCGGGTGTAAACCAGAGAGATCTGGGTCACCAACAGGAACACTGAACTATCATATCCGCTTGATGTGGTGTCACATTAGGATTTATATTCTGACAATAAAGGGCTTGAGTGACTACAAAAATCAATCAGCATATAAGGCTATTGTTGACTTGATACTTGGTTTAGATATTCAATCTCTCTAGCCTAGCCAGAAGAGAGGGATACAGGGACGGGAATGAACCCCTCTGTAGAGAACGTCCAAATGGAATGAGACAGTCCAAAGGTCACCAAGAGTTCTCAGTCGCATAGTGTAGAAATTTGTAAGAAGACCTAAAGCAGGAGTAAGATTAGGGATCCAAGGTTTCCGGTGGGTCTCGGCGTCTCCTCATCGCATTTCTGGGGCTTCCAACTGTTTGCCAGGTTTCACTGCTAGTTGGATTCAGTCGGACGGAATGCTGATGCCAGTCCGGAAGTGCCACCTCCTGTAGGCTCAAGTGCGAGCAGAATGGTTTAATGTCTTGGGGTGTTCTCAAGATCTCCATCCTTCCGTTGTTAGACACTTGCAAGCTAAGAGGAAACCCCCAGCGGTATTTAATGTTCTTAGAACGCAATATGTCTGTCAAAGGCTTAAACATCCAGCGTAACTTCAAGGTTTGCCACAAGAGGTCTTGGAAGATCTGAAGTCTATTGCCGTCGTAGTCAATAGCATCCAGTTTCCTAGATTTCTGGAGAATTGCTTCTTTCTGTACATAGTAATGCAGGCGGCAGATCACGTCTCTTGGGCGATCAGACGGAGACCCTCGTGGTCTGAGGGCCCTATGGGCTCTGTCAAATTGAATACTGGTGGTAGGGTCTTGTTCTAAAATCTCATTGAAGACCTTAGTGAGAAAAGGCAATTAGGTCTTGAGTGGGTATGTCCTCAGGGATGCCCTGAATTCGCAGGTTGTTCCTACGGCCTCTATTGTCGAGATCATCAACTCTGCTGTTGATCAGTTGTAACTCTTGAGCTTGTTGAGCTACTGTGTCGCTAAGAGAATCATGACGTGCAGCATATTCTTCTCTGAAATCCTCTAATTTAGACGACAGTCGGGCCAGATCCGCTTGTAGAGTGGCTACCTCCTTCTTAACTGTCTCCTTAAGTCTGGACTCCAGTTGTTCAAAGTCTTTCTTAGAGGGGAGCTCCGCCTTTGTAGGTAAGGATTTCACTAATTGCAAAATCGCCCTGATGTCTTGATTTGTACTCATCGAGCAATCAGTGGAGGCGGATTCAGTTGAGTTGGCCATTTCTGCAGCCTTAGCTACTTCTGGTGAAGACGGCGGGCTATTATCTTGTTCTGAAAGAGTAGTTGCAGAATGAAGGTATTGCCGTAGATCCTGACGCCTAGGTGTTTCCGTAGGTTTCCGCTTGGACTGATTCTTCTTATCTTTGCCCATTAGAGGAACACCCCGAAATCTCCCAGTATAGAATATAAGTACAGAGGTTGTATATAGCCTTGCTTTAAAACAATGATCAGCTTTGTCACATGTCGCCTCCCCCCAGTGGGTGGACTATTCCGCCATCTAGCCGATTCTCAGCACAATGTTAAAGTTCTTTGTGGGTAGACAGGGCCCTGTCTTTTGATACATGGTCTATGACCACGCGTGCTGTTTCGCCCCGGCGGATATGATGTTCCAGGCTTTGTGTAGCCAGATAAGTCTCGGGGTGCTCACATACAAGTCCGCCTAGAGTGTCCTGTAATAAGTTTAGAGCAGTGGAGCTGGCAGAGAACTTTATAATATATGATGACAAAAGTGTTTGCACTCTTTGAAATTCACCACTAGGTGGCAGCAGAGACTGGCTTTTTAATTGTAGATTGCAAATTTTATAAACTTTGTTGCGGCCTTCAAGCTAGCAGTAGGCTGAGAAGCTGTTTGCCTACTTTCCGCTGCCACTAGGAAGTGCTGAGAGCACGGGGAGAGAGGCTCTAAGTGATCGGAAATGTCAGGCAAATTATAAGAGGTCACACTGGGCAACTGGAGTTAGATAGTAGTTTCAGCTGTAGTTTTCAGAGGGACCAGCAGAGGGCAGCAAATCTTAGGTGGAAAGGATAACAGAATGCTGCTTTTGATTGTGATTAACCTCTTAACTACTGGAGCCTTTCTTCCTTTTGTAAGCTGCGGCAGACTGGGGCTATAATAGCTCTAGACACCTGCGGTTGCAGTGAACAAGTACCCCAGAGCACTCAACTGCTTGGCAGACAACGTGCACTGGAGGTGGCACTCTGGGACAACTGGGAGAAACGGGTGTCCCAGAGAGGGTGCCAAAGTTGATGCTGGGTCACAGATGCTATGACAGGTGAGGGCTGTTGTACTGACCTGCAATATTTTGTGCAGCTGCCGAGGGTGACCCGCGATGGAGATCAAGGCAGGGATACAGATGGCAATTGATGGACGAGTGCCCCAGTTGTTGCCAGCGGCAGGGTCCCTCTGCCATGAGGAGCTAGCAGTTTGCAAGCCAGCAATCTGGTCGTCCAGTAAGGAGAGCACACTCGCAAGGCCACCTATCTCTCAAGTGCCCCCCGCGTCCCGAGTCAGAGCACCGACCGGAAGCTGGCTGCCGCGAACCGGAAGTGAAGAGGGAAGAGGTGCCGATCGGACCAGAGACCGCGGTGGTATCCGTGATGTGAAGCCTCCAGGCTACGGACGAGTCACCGGACCTCCCTGGACCCAGGTATTGCCTAACAATCAGTCCTGCCCAGCCAGTCAGAGGTGCGGAAGCACCCTAACCACCACAGCGCCTAAGCCGTCACTCGAGGGGGGAGGTCAGACGGGGTCTGCCGTAGATCGCTGGAGCATGAGGGAATCACCTCCCGGCGGGGCTCCGTTAGACTGACCCTAGGATCGGTGGTCAGTGTAGGCCGCTCACGCTGCCAGCCAATTTAGGCAGTCCATCCAGTGTCTAGTGGGAGTCTAAGGGTCCCCTCACGTGCCCAGGGCATTCAGCCCAACTTTTCTGCCAATTTTGTCGGGTTTAGCAGTGGTATTTTGGAAGAAAAAGGGACAGTTTTGCCGGAGCTCCACTACATGTGTTCCTCTTAGTATGGCATCCAAGCCACGCCCCCTCAATGGCCTTCTTCTTATCACTGGCAAGAACTGTTTCCACTGGTGCATGACTTGCCACTGTAGAACAATTCCATCTTGCACCACTTTTCTTTTCTGCTACTGCAGTGTGGCAATGTTTCCTAGATGTGTTATGAACTGCCTTGTGTTTGTGTCATTGGTCTGTCGCTTAGCATCCAGCCAGCTGGCTGCAGTCTTTGGCCAAAAGTGTATGAAAATAATATTGTGACCTGTGATGTGGTCGAAATGACTGGAAATTTGTGTTAAGGTTAATAATAATGTAGGAACAAAAAAGAGCCAAGTTATGTGATTTGAGCATATTTTATAAATTTTCGAAAAAATACAGATCTAATACCAAAATTAAAACATGTTACAGCTCGGGCTCTGTCATGCTTTACTGTCCCCGCTTTACCTTCAGCAGTAGACAGATTCGACTGTCTTTACACGCTTGGTGTATAAAGCGCGGGCAGGCTGCAGTCACTTCCTTTTCCTGCTCCTGCTATGCATTTGGATGGTATACTGGCCCCTGGCGGCGGGATGCACACACACTCATTCCTTCACATTAGACACATGCACACTTTTGTTCCGAGAAATGTGCCTCGCAGGGACATGCCAGATTATTATGCTGAGCATATAAGCAAGGAGCAAGGTCCCCTGTATTGATTAGCCTTGGGAAGCTTTGTGAGGACCTTAATTTTTGTCCCTACTACGACTCAGGTCCTCACAGTGTTGTTGTGTAAACAGGTCAATGTCCCCACAAGCATATGAATGCAAGTACACACACTTCTCCCTCCTGCCATGTGTCATCACCCTTTCGTCGACACCTTCACACACAGTTACATAGGCACATTACACTATTCCTTTGTTACACATCCCCCACCAGTCTGTCAGTTATGCCCCTACACTCTCACCCTTGTCATTCTCAACATGGATCCCAAGTCTCCACTTCATTGTCACCTATTTCCTCCCCACTTGTAACATATGCTCCCCTGCTATTCTCCCTTGTTCCTTCCACCACACTACTATACCCACTCACCCCCACCAGGTTCTACCTGCTGTGCTGTCCAGTGAATTAGGATCATAGTTTTTTTGTTTGTGTAAGGATTGAAAAGGACCCCCATTTCCTCTCTCATTGTATATTTACCAATCTAGAATCTGTTGTTTAGCCCCAAGCAGGGGCGGATTGGGAACATAAAATGGCCCTGGAAAAAATTCTGGAAATGGCCTCATGTGGGTGTAACCAAATCAACTGTAAGCCCATCCCTACTGCCCTCACATAAGATTGCCAACAGACCCCCCCCCCCCCCGCTGTCCAACTGTTCCCCTGCTGCGCTCACACACACACATATTGACAACAGCCCCCCGCGCTGCGCTCACACACACACTGCCAACAGTCCTCCCCCCGCTATGCTCACACACACACACATAACATTGCCATCAGCCCCCCACTGCTGCCCTTACACACACATCAATGCCATCAGCCCACCCAGCTGCCCTCACACACACAAAACATTGCCATCAGCCCCCCCCCCATGCTGCCCTCACACACACACAATATTGCCATCAGCCCCCCACTGCTGCCCTTACACACACATCAATGCCATCAGCCCACCCAGCTGCCCTCACACACACACACACACAACATTGCCATCAGCCCCCCCCATGCTGCCCTCACACACACACAATATTGCCATCAGCCCCCCCCTGTTGCACTCACACACACATTGCCAACTCCCCTCCCCCACTGTCCCCACACACACATTGCCAACAAGCCCCCCGCTGCGCTCACACACACATTGCCAACAGCCCCCCGTGCTTCGCTCACACACATTGCCAACAGCCCCCCCTGCTGCGCTCACACACATTACCAAGAAGCCCCTCGCTGAGCTCACACACACACACTTTGAAAACAGCCCCCCCGCTGCGTTCACCATTGCCAACAGCCCCTCCGCTGCGTAGGCTGAAGGGGACTTAGCCACTACAGCCTCTAACCCTAGCTCTAACACCAGCCCCTCCCCCGATTCGCGGCGACCCCCCCCCCCCCCCCCCCGCGGGGCCGCAAATCTGGGGAGGGGCCAATTTTTTTTTTTTCATATTTTTTTATTTTCCCTCCCTTGTCCCCCCCCATCTGGTGCCTAGGTTGCCTAGCGGTAAATCCGGCCCTGCCCACTACAATTAAATGTTAAATAACTCAAAGTTATCATTAGCCCAAATGATGTTCTATATTAGTTATGTAGCAGTTACAATAGCCAAATTGTCTGACTGTGAGTCTGGTAAAAACACAGACCTAAACTTATTAAATGAGGTTGACTATGATTAAATAAAATGTCTAATGTACAACAATAAGATGATAAGATTATATACAATATTATGCAAACAGTTAAAATAAAAGGAGAAAATACAAAAAAAGGAAACTGTTTCTTCTCTCTGTTGTGGAGGAATTCCATAACCCCAATTAGATTGGTCTCCAGGTGATGGACAGTTATTAATTATTAATCACCTTTTAAGCATGTTAATTAAAGCCCAGCCCTCCAATTCTGGAAGACAGCAAAAGACCTGTCTATGCTAATGAGGTTTTACAACAACCTTTTATGACACTTTCCACACACACAGGTTTAGTAGGGATTTCTTAAAAATGAAATCTTTTTGCCAGAACATCCTAAAAACATGATATCAATCAAGTGGCCATAAATTACCCACAGATGCATATGAAACAAGACTGGCATACTAATTATTTGGGACAATATTTGTTCATATGTCCTCTCTAAGGGCTAGCACTTCAGTTTGGCATGTATGTGATATGCTTCGTTGCACTCATCCTAAATATTGATATCTACTTTCTCAGACATGAGTTTATAATACATTTCTTTTGATGTTTATTTTGTTTTGGGGATGATTGATGATTATATGCAAGCTAAATATTTTCCACCAGGATTATCCTATGCTCACTTCTGGTCTGGATCATAAATTGTATCTGACCTGGGGGTCACTGCCTAGGGAGGTGTACAGAAGACCAATACAACATCCAACAGGCCAAATTAACTCTATTATAGTATCCCATTCTGTTCTTTCCACAGTGAGATACAACAATAAATATCTTATAACATAATTAGAAGTTAATTTATAACAATGACAGTCATCTTTGTTCTGTTTCATACCATTGTATGCTAGTAATTTGTATCATAATCCTCAAGTATAGCGCTGAGTAATATGTTGGTGTTTGTGATAAGATGGGTACATCTATCAATTTGGGTCTGTACTATGGAGTGTACATATGGATTGTTTGCTGACAATATTATGTGTCACATTTTTTTATTACCTTTTATTACCTTTTCTGTGTAACCCTTGGCTATGGACAATTAGTGTGGGGATGAATATAAGAATGCCCACAGTGTTCTTGAATAAGACAGGTGGGTTGGGTTACACCTATTCATCTCATTCATTGCATCAGACTACACATTGGTGAATCCTATTTCATGGCTTCCATTCCCCTCATCAGACACAGGAAGTTAGCAGCACCAACAACCCCTTCAACATTATAAATGCTATAAAGTGATTAAAATGATGAGTTGCTCTTTATTAACTGGGATCAGGATGCTACTTAACCAGTTTAGACCACTATTGTTCTCCCCTGGAAAGACAGCAAGGCACCAACTCATCAGGGACGGACTGCTTGTGGAGAGAATCCTGGTCCCTGCTCCTCTACACCTTTTGACCAATTCCAGCATTGCTGACCTGGGAATAAAACCAGAGAAAAAAATAAGCCAGCGCTCATTATATTCCATATTATATATGGTACCAGCTGCATGGCAATATAAACGTCCTATATGTATACAAAACAAAAAGACAATTGTTGTCCTTATCCTTAACACTTCATATCTGTGTATCTAGCCAAATAAAAACATGAGGTATTGGTTCATATTTTGATCAAAACAATTAAGCCTACATTTCAGCATCAAGGACACCCCATTATATGCAGGTCCTACACTGACTTATATGCTTTAAACATACCTGGGAGGTTAGCGCACCTGATTTTAACTGCATTTCAATGGTGTTTAAAGCATATATTTCAATGTATAGATTATAAAGAAGGAGTTGTCTTTATCAGTTCTTCTTTAAAAATGATTTGGGGTAATTGGGTGATGGTTGAAGGTTGGTGAGCACTGGGTGTTATTTAAAGATTTTTTTGTACAGTACATAAGCTATTGATTGCAATTAGCTGTAATAAAGATAGATGTAGCCATAGTTTTTGGGCTAAGTGATCCTGAACCCTAGATACCTGGGTTACCAAGTGGGTTCCTGTTCTGACACCCTGGTATCCTGATAGCACTTGATAAAAGATGATAATTTATTCCACTTTGAAAAAAGCACACATCTGTTATGTACTTATTAAACCACACATTAGTCTTCTTTGAAAACATTGACTAGGTGTATTGCCATTTACTGTTCATTTGAATACCACATTTTAGGTTATTCCACTATTTCATCCATTTTTTATTTCTCCTCACAAATGTAAAGCTCTACAGAGTATGCTCGCTCTATATAAATAAACATATTACTAATAATTTTCTTGCATTCATGCTAGCCCCCAACATCTGTTTTCTCAATCCCAGCCATAGCTCCCCTTTCTCACATACCAGTAGAGGAAAAATTGAATTTCAAACCAAAATGTACAACTTTAAGAACACAAAGGGCTAGATTTACTAAGCTGCGGATTTGAAAAAGTGGGGATGTTGCCTATAGCAACCAATCAGATTCTGGCTGTCATTTTGTAGAAGGTAATAAATAAATGAAAGCTAGAATCTGATTGGTTGATATAGGCAACATCCCCACTATTTCAAACCCGCAGCTTAGTAAATCTAGCCAAAAGACTGTTTACTCATTGATGTTAGGAAATTTGCATGCCAAATTTGACTATTTGACATGTGACTGTAACCAGTGCTTGCACTTGTGGTTGAGCAATGGTGAACACTCCATTGACCCCCTTAAATTTACTTGAAGTGCGAATCTGTAATAAATATAGTAAGTGCTAATCAAAAAAACAACAATAATCCTGCGCAATTAATAAAATGTATCACAACAAAAGCTGCTGAATCAGAAATAGTGTTAATGCCAAACCCTGAAGTATATTACAGAGAAAAGGAAAAAGTACCTGACAGCGCTAATTACAAAAATAATAAAGTCAATTTAATATGAATATAAATAAATACATAAATCATAAAAATAGTTAATCAACAAATAACATCAGAAGAGACCGTTCTCACAAATAAGAACAATGAACACATAAAAATATATGTACTACAGTTCATGTCCTACCAAATCAAGAAACATGGTCTGTGAGTAACAAGAAACCACTTAATGATGCAGTTGATAAACTAAGCTGAACATATGTGATATCGGGAAATCACTTGATATGTGGTTCACACAATAAGATAATGCTTAGTATCAAATAAAATAGCGAAGGGTCTTCCAGCATTAATAGATATTAGCTGTTATCCAGTAATAATGTCGATAATCAAATAACACACATATGTAAAAATAATGTAAAGGTAGATCTGAGTCATACCATAATAATCCCGTCTGACTGGATTAAGGGGCACATTTATCATTAATCGGCAAAAGTGAGAAATAGTTATCAATCCTTATCGCAAGGATAAGGATTGAACTATTTCTCAAATTTATTAAAAAGGGAACACAGAAACAGCAGTTCCGAAAAACTACTGTTTCTGTGATAGAAAAAATCACACTTACCCCCCTCTTCGGATGCGCTGTCTCGGGATCTCCTCTTCGTTCCTCTTCTTCCTTCAATGCACATGCGCACAAAGTCCCCACTCTGTCTCTGCAACTATCGTTGCAGTGAGAGCGCGCTGAGTGACAGGGAGGGATCATGTGATCCCTCCACACATGCGCTGTCCAGCTCTGCTCTTCGGAGCAGAGCTGACAGCAGTGGATTTCTTCAATTCTGATAATGTACGCCAGCTTCAGCTTAACATTGTGTCTGGTGAGACCATTCATAGTGCAGGCTTCCCAGGGCAGACCCGGGAAATACCCCACCAAATGTCCTGGGTCTAATTCCCAGGAATTAAATCATTCATACTGCACCTCGATCCGGTTCGTCTGGTCTTACCCTGTCAAAAACCCGAGTTTTTGGTGTAGTATGAATGGGGTATTATTTGAAAATACATCACTTCACAGAGCGAGCGATCCTAATACTGTTAAATAAGCCTCAAAACCGTGTGTATGAATATATGTGTATATGTATGTATATATATGTGTGTGTGTGTGTGTATATATGTATGTATGTATGTATGTATGTGTGTGTATGTATATATATATATATATATATATATGTATATATATATATATATATTATCATTTATTTATACAGCGCCACTAATTCCGCAGCGCTGTACAGAGAACTTACTCACATCAGTCCCTGCCCCATTGGGGCTTACAGTGTAAATTCCCTAAAACATACAAAGACAGACTAGGGTCAATTTGTTAGCAGCCAAGAGACCTACTAGTATGTTTTTGGAGTGCAGGAGTAAACCGGAGCACCCTGGGGAAACCCACGCAAACACGGGGAGAACATACAAACTCCTCACAGATAAGGCCATGGTCGTGAATTGTACTCATGACCCCAGTGCTGTAAGGCAGAAGTGCTAAGTGGTTTTATATATATATAAGACATGTATATATTATATATATATATATATATATATATATTAGAGATGGGCGGGCTCGGTTTCCCGAGATCCGAATCCATCCGAATTTCGCCTATCAGAGTACCGAGCCGAGCAGCCTCAGTACTCTCCCGCCCATTCGGAATCGAAATCGAGGAAAAACGTCATTGCGACGTATTCGTATTTCTGAGCTCGGTTCTCGCAAGATTTGAAAAGCATAAATACCCGCCTCAACAGCAATCCATCGCCATTTGACAGAGGGAGAGAGCAAGGTTAGGTCACAGGCTATATCAGCCCAGGGACAGAGCAATAATTGGACACATTATTGTTTCTATTCTATACAATTCTAATATTAATACCAATTGTTAGAGCAGTAAGAGAGGAGGATAGAGGAGGCATTTTTCAATTTTGGCACTCCAAGTGTCCCATATTCCCCATTGTTTTACAATAATTTTTCTGGCTGTCAAAAGTCATATTTGTCAGCAGTATCTATATAAGACAATATTTTGCACTACAAGTGATTTGGGCTCATTAAAATGGATTCAAAGCAGTCCATATATGAGCAGAATCATCAACCAGGTTCTGTCACCAGTCCTGATGGTAGTGTTCCCAGTACGTCATCTGGGAAAGGCGATGTAAAAGTACATAGTCTTATTAAATCAGGGAAAAAAACAGAGACCCAAAATTTTTTTACCGTTTTGAAGCGAAAAAGAAGTGTAACTGAGGAAAAGTTAAGTGCCGATAATTTTTTTTGTTTTTGTCAACATGCCATTCTACACACACAGTGGCAAAGAAAGAATGAGGCCTTCGCCTTTCTCTATTAGTGGCAGATCAAAAAATGTTACAGAGCCTTCTTCTTGTACGGACACTCGTGACAAAGCAAGACCTAGTAATTTGGAGTCTAAAAGTGGTGCACAACTACTGTTACCGAAATTTAGGGAAAGCTAAATGTCTGTTAGTGACAGTGTACCCATAAAGAAGGGTCCTTTCAGCAGTTCTGCTGATGTGTGCCTTAACAGCCCGAGTGTAGCCCGTGATACACCAATTGAGGATGCCACTTTGGAATTAGAAGAGGATTAGGGGGAGATTTGTGTAGGCGACGAGGGCACTAATGATGATGTTGATGATTATGATGCAGACAGATACCAAATTGCCTTTCTCAATTTCTATTTATATTCTAGACTCTATAACGGGTGAATAGTTTTCTATTTTACTCCTCGTGCAGAGGGGGTCTGATGCAGACAGATACCAAGCTGCCTTTGTCCATTTATTTTCATAATCTAATTCTACAGTCCATGCAGGCTGCTTTTTTTCTATTCAACTACAAGTGGAGGGTGGGGGGGGGGGGTCATAGACAGCCACCAAACTACCTTGGTCCATTTCTTTTTATATTCTAATTCTACAGTCTATGTAGGCTGCTTTTTTTCTATTCAACTACAAGTGGGGGGGCGGCTATAGAGACTGAAACCAAACTGCCTTTGTCCATTTCAATTTATATTGTACAGTCTATAACGGCTAAATTTTTTAGTATTTTCTACAAGTGGAGGGGGGCCTAGAGAGACAGAAACCAAACTGTCTTTGTCCATTTCTTTATATATATTTTAATATAAATATAGGGTGTAATATACACCCAAAGACGATAGCTGCATTGCCAATAGGCTAAGATGAAGACAATGAGGTTTGTGTGCAGAATTAAGGATGGCCTACCAGGGATTAAACTGTTTTCTTCCTAATTTACTAGCTTTAGAATTACCTTACTTATCCAAGAAACAGATGGAGCACTAAATTAGGTTATTTTATGCCCAAAAACATTGATTTTTAAACGAAATTGCAAAACAAAACCAAACAAAACCAAAACCAAAACACGGGGGTCAGTGAGCATCTCTAATATGTGTGTGTGTATATATTAGAGATGGGCGGGTCTGGTTCTCCGAGAACCGAACCCACCCGAACTTTGGGTATCCGAGTACCGAGCTGAGCAGCTCGGTACTCTCCCGCCCGTTCCGAATCCAAATCGAGGCCGAACGTCATTGTGACGTCGTCGGATCTCGGGGCTCGGTTCTCGCGATACTTCAACTTTATAAATACACGCCTCCACAGCAATCCATCGCCATTTGACAGAGGGAGAGAGCAGGGTGTAGTCATAGGCTAATTAGAGCAGGGACAGAGAATACAATATTGTTCTTGCAATTGCTCTAACCAAAATCGCTAGTGCAGAGAGGAGGATAGAGGTTTATTATTTTTTCTTCATATTTGGCACTCCCCAGCGCTTTTGGGGTGTCCCCCATAATTGTGCATAAATATTTCTGGCTGTCAAAAGTCATATCTGTCAGCAGTATCTACTAAATAATTTTTAGCACTCCTCAGTGCTTTTGGGGTGTCCTCCCTAATTGTGCATTAATATTTCTGGCTGTGAAAAGTCATATCTGTCAGCAGTATCTACTAAATAATTTTTAGCACTCCTCAGTGCTTTTGGGGTGTCCTCCCTAATTGTGCATTAATATTTCTGGCTGTCAAAAGTCATATCTGTCAGCAGTATCTACTAAATAATTTTTAGCACTCCCCAGTGGTTTGCGCTCAGAATGGATTCAAAGCAGTCCACATATGATCTGAATGAGCAACCAGGTTCTGTCACCAGTCCTGATGTTAGTGTTCCCAGTACGTCATCTGGCCAAGGCGATGTCAAACAACAGAGTGTTTTCAAATTAGTGCAAAAAACAAAAACCAAAAAAAAATTTACTGTATTGAAGCGAAAAAGAAGTGTAACTGAGCAAAAGTTAAGTGACGATAAAAAAAAAATTGCAAGCATGCCATTCTACACACGCAGTGGCAAGAGAGAGAATGATTCCTTCACCTTTGGCTATTAGTGGCAGATCCCAAAAAGTTACCCAGCCTACAATTGGTGCACAACTACTGTTACGCGTCAAAGCCGAGCTGCAAGATAACAGTGAAGCATTACAGGAGAATATTTGCTCTGATTCACAAATGACAACAATCCCTGTGGAGAGTCCATCCAACAGTGGGATGTCTAATCGTGAGCATTCTGCTGATGTGTGCCTTAATAGCCCGAGTGTAGCCGGTGATACCCAAATTGAGGATGCCACTTTGGAATTAGAAGAGGATGAGGGGGAGATTTGTGTAGGCGACGAGGGCGCTGATGAGGATGTTGATGAGGATGAGGTTGTTTGTGTAAGTCCTGCACCAGTGGCAGCAGTTCTGGCACGTGACAAGAAAAATGCCATTGTCATGCCTGGGCATAAAACAAAAAAATCCACTTCTTATGTGTGGAATTATTTCTACCCAAATCCAGACAACAATTGTATAGCCATTTGTAGTGTATGTCAAGCCACAGTCAGTCGAGGGAGGGACCTTAACCATCTTGGAACCTCGTCTATGTTACGCCATTTAACGAGAGTTCATGGCAAAGTGTTGGGAAAAGCTGAAAGTTCTTCCCAAAAGAATACAAGCACTCCCTCATCAGCTAAGACCCTTCGCTCACCGACATACCGACGGCTACAAAATACACCCACCACACCATCCTCATCAATATCCTCAGTAGCGCTCGGAGTTAGCCCGGCATCCCACTTAAGGCTGGATGACTCCAGCACTATTATTGATTCCTCTGAAGAAAGCGTTAGTCCTGCTGTTGCTGCTGCTGGGGGTGAATCGTCATCCCAGAGGCAGGTTAATAAAATGAGCAGTCCTACATTTCAGCAATTAACTGTGAAACAATCATTTGCGAGGGGAAGCAAATATGACAGCAGTCACCCAGTCGCCAAGCGAATCACAGACGCCATGGCTGCAATGTTAGTGTTAGATCTGCGTCCAATCTCCACAATAAACGCAGCTGGTTTTTCACAGTTAATTGAGGTTTTGTGTCCGCGTTACAGAATTCCATTGCGACACCATTTCTCCCGTAAAGCTATTCCACAACTATACCAAAAAGTGTGTAAAAATGTAGAGATTGCGCTGAAAAATGCCATTCTGCCCACTGTTCACTTAACCACAGATATGTGGACAAGTGGAAGTGGCCAAACCAAAGACTATATGACTGTGACAGCCCACTGGGTTGGTCATTCACCTTCACCAGCAGGAACAGCAGCAGCATGTACACCACTACGTAACATTTGTCACAGGCAGGCCACTCTTTGTATCACCGGCTTCACTAACAGGCATACGGCTGACAATTTGTTACGCAAACTGAGAGATGTGATTGATGCATGGCTTATACCACTCGGACTCTTCCCAGGGTATGTCATTTCAGATAACGCCAACAATATAGTGCGAGCATTACAGCTGGGTGATTTCCAACATATTCCCTGTTTTGCTCACACCATCAACTTGGTGGTGCAGAGCTTCCTACGAAATAACCGTGAGGTGCAGGAGATGCTTTCGGTGGCCCGTAAAATTTCAGGCCATTTCAGGCATTCAGCCACAGCATGTAGGAGATTACAGCAGCTCCAAGAGCAGTTTAACTTGCCCTGCCACCAACTTAAGCAAGAGGTGGTAACTCGGTGGAATTCCACCCTGTACATGCTTCAGAGGATGGAGGAACAGCGCAAAGCCATCCAAGCATATTGCACAAGTCATGACATTGGGAAAGGAGGGGGGATGTATTTCACTCTTGCACAGTGGGGAATCCTTTCAGTGCTGTGCAAGGTGCTGAAACCATTTGAAGTTGTGACATGTGAGGTCAGTGCAGACTCTGCTAGTTTGAGCCAAGTCATTCCTTTAATTAGACTATTGGAAAAGCAGCTTGAGAAAATGAAGGAGGAGCTGAAAGCAAGCAATTCAGCAAAGTATGTTGGCCTTGTCGATCAAGTACTTAATTCGCTTCACAATGATCCTCGAGTTATTAAGATCTTGAACTCGGATCAGTACGTTTTGGCCACTGTGCTTGATCCAAGGTTTAAAACCTACATTGAGTCTTTACTTGTAAATGAGCGAGATGTGAACTTTTGCAAGGAGCTATTGCTCAGCAAATTGGCCGCTGAACTGGGCCTCGGCTTGACGACGTGTTCTCCTTCACTTTCTCAAGCTGTTGCTCGTAAAAAATTAAATTTCCAAAAAAGAAGCAGGGAAGACACAGGGGGCAGACCAGAACAATTTAACATCTGGGCTGGTTTGAAGGATTTTTCAAAAAAATGTGTCACTTTGCCCATAACTCCATCTAATATGAGTATAAACATGCAAAGGATGGTGAAGGATTACTTTCAAGAGGTAGTTGATATGGAAATGTCAGACAGTCCCTTTCCTTACTGGGAAGAAAAGCAGGCCATTTGGAAACCCATGTATAAACTTGCTTTGCAATACCTAAGCTGCCCACCCTCCAGTGTGTACTCTGAACGAGTGTTCAGCACAGCAGGGAACTTAGTCAGTGATCGCCGTAGAAGGTTACTTCCCAAAAATGTGGAGAAAATGATGTTTATAAAAATTAACTACATCTTCCACGAGGAAGGCCTTCACCATCCAAGGCATCCAAGCACTGACTGTTCTCTAATGGCGGATTCAAGCGGCGATGAATTGATAGTCTGTGATGATGACGTACACACTGATGAGGGTGAGGATTAAGCTGAAGATGATGCCGATAACATCTTTTTAAAACTTTCTATGTAAGTGTAGGGTGCAATCTACCCCCAAAGAGGAAAGGGACTTGTGGCATTTCCATATCACATACCATCTTGAAAGGCTGCTGTTAGGGCAATTTATCCTTAAGGGTAGGGTGTCATAGACAGAGTGACCCTAAACTGGCTTTGTCCATTTTTCATAATATTGTACAGTCTATAATGGCTGAATTTTTGGGTATTTTATACAAGTGGAGGGGGGCCTAGAGAGACAGAAACCAAACTGGCTTTTTCCATGTCAATTAATATTGTACAGTCTATAATGGCTGAATTTTTGGGTATTTTATACAAGTGGAGGGGGGCCTAGAGAGACAGAAACCAAACTGTCTTTCTCCATGTCAATTAATATTGTACAGTCTATAATGGCTGAATTTTTTAGTATTTTATACAAGTGGAGGGGGGCCTAGAGAGACAGAAACCAAACTGGCTTTCTCCATGTCAATTAATATTGTACAGTCTATAATGGCTGAATTTTTTGGTATTTTATACAAGTGGAGGGGGGCCTAGAGAGACAGAAACCAAACTGGCTTTTTCCATTTCTTTACATACTTAACTATAAGTGTAGGGTGTAATATACATTCAAAGACGATGGCTGCATTGCCAATATGCATAGATGGAGAGGAAGATAATCTGTTTTGTGTGTAGAATAGGCCTACCAACGAAGAATTAAACTGTTTTTTTGGATGATTTATTACCTCAACAATTAGATTACTTGTCTCTAAAACAGTTGGAGCACTAAATTGGGTTAATTTAGGCCCAAAAACATGGATTTTCCAAAAAAATAGCAAAACAAAACCAAACAAAACCAAAACCAAAACACGCAATGGCGGTTTTGCAAAACCAAAACCAAAACCAAAACACGACGGTAATCCAGATCCAAAACCGAATCCAAAACCAAAAAACGCGGGGGTCAGTGACCATCTCTAGTATATATATATATATATATATATATATACATATATATATATATATATATAGTGTGTGTATATATATTCCCACACACGCATATATAAACATATATAACATGACATGAGGGGGTCGCTGGATATCATTGCTTAGTCAGAATGAGTTTGCAATTCTGAGGTTTTTGTTCTATGTGTAATGTTAATGCTCCTATTGTCGGAGCCTACCCAAATCCTATGCTACCGTTTTAGTCACATATCAATGAATGGTCACTTCTTCACACACCCCCTCCCTGGGAATTTGCACGCACACAGGCTGTGGGAGTGGCGTCTCGGGGCTGACCCTATCACGCCACCTTGCTGTACAGTCGGGCTCTTACTTAAGTACAAGTTCACCGTATCCGTCCATCTTGTGTCTTCTGTCAACACCAGCAAAAGTAAGACGCTTGTTATCTCTGAAGGGCTATTGTGTGCATGAGATTATGGTTTATTGCTAGTAGTTCGTTACGTCTAATCCGTAGTTATACAGCATGCATGATTTGTCTTTGTCTAGGTATTCCCTTGAACTTGAATGTATTTTGTTGTAGTATTCTGCAGAAAGCACTGCACAACGTAATCTTATTTCATTATCCTTACTATTACCGATCATGCCTGTTGCAGAACATATTTCTGCTCATGTATATAGCTTTGTGTCGGGTATATTCCAAGTGTCTCAGTAATAGCGGTTTTGTGTTTGGTGCATCTGTTTTAATACGCGCTTTATTTACGGATTTTGCGCCTCAAACTGCCTGAGTTGGGTTAGTGTTAGACACCTATACGGTTTATTGGTGTCGTATGGCTTTTCATACAATATTGCAGTATTAGAGCACTTTTTTTTTTTGTTCCTGTGACGTTGGGTGCTGAAGCGCAATCATTATTTGTGGTGTATATTGTATGTTTTGGGTCAAAAAAAAATCCCTTCGCTTGTATTAGTACTGCTTTAACATCGATATGGTTAATAATGCTGACGAGGTGTACAGGAGAGACAATGAGTTTGCATGCAGAACATATATGTATATGTTTTTTTTTTTATTTATTGGTCCTCATGTGGCTCCTAAATATTTTTTTTTTTTTTTTTTGCTCCTAAACAGTGGTTGAAGTAGAGGTATAATGTAAGAAGGTATAACTTGTACAAATGTATAGGCTTACAATAAAGGTGGTGGATGTGGCAGTACTATATGGCATGCCACTATTTATATATACCCACACTTTGCTCACTTCTCCTAAAATAATAAATGTGACCATATGGGAGTTACAGCGCCTCATACTTGTATATTGTGGCATATGACTAGTACTTTTTGGTAAAGTATGAAATTATCCACGTGAGTGAAGTTGCACATTTATTCCATATTTAGGATTCATATAGTGCCAGCATATTCCGTAGCGCTTTAGAATTGGGAGCAAACTGTAATAAAATGAGACTGGCAATTAGAGAAAGGCAGACAGAATTTAGAGGGCCCTGTGCACAGGGTACATAGTACAACATGCTGCACAGAAGCTTTGACAAACTTTTCAAACATCCTGTTAAATGTGAGGACAAAGTACAAGACTGTACATTTAACAGGTGTATGAGCCTTAATTCACATTATGCCACAGTAATGCCCCAATTCATATTTTGTCTCACAAAGGCGTCTCCAATTAAAATTATGGCATACATAATTGCCCCCAATTAATATAATGCCTCATTAGGCAGCTTACCCCCTCTCTTTTTGTCTCTCCCTGTGCCCACTCTCACTCTCACTCTCACTCTCACTCTCACTCTCTCTCACTCCCCTCTGCCTCCACTCCAGGCTGTCACCCACACATACTCTCTCCACGTCCTGGTTGCTGTCACTTCCATTCCACTTACTGCTATAGTCCACACTGATTCTACCAGCCGACCACTTTATCTTGTGTTGCCACACTGCTGGTTCTGACTTATTACCCCGTGTATAGCTCATCTCTCTCTGCCTCTCAGAGATATGTACTGCCCTCAGCAGTGCACAGAAGAGAGAGAAAAATACATGCAGATGGACCTATAAAAGGCAATGCACATTAATATGGTTAGCCTTGCTGAAAAGAGAAACTGCCTGTCAAGTCATTCAGTACAACTTATAATCACTAAAGCTCAAACAACTTTTTTTGTTATATTATTCCAACCCCCCCGTCCCCCTATACACCCAGATTGTAAAATTTCACTATTAAACTTCTTGGCTACACAATAGACTTTACACATTCCTGATTATTGCAATATACATCAGTTTTTTTATTTATTTTGTTATAAATTGCCTAATGTTGTGCTATGCATATTTTCACAGGAGATGTGAGGGTGACTCTAAACAAAATAGTCCTAAGGTGTATTTGTAAAACTTCACTAGGTTGTGAAAGCCAATGCATAATCGGCCCCATTGCAATGGTTTATTAACCCTATAAATGGTTTAATACAAGTCAAACATCTCTGAAAATATTTTGGATATCCTTGGTTCATTCCGTTATAACTCTTGATTAACTGCCCCAAGGAAGGCAAGCAATCAGTGTTCTTGTTTTGAACTGTCACATAGCCTCTAGTTTGTGGGGCAAGCTGTCGAGCCTCACAGGGCCCCTATGGATCAGGCCACGTGTATGTGTGATATACCTACTGCTAAGTAATGGCACTGGGACTGTCAGTCTGCATCAATGATGCAGTTTGCGTGGGAGGACCCATCTGTAGCTACAAGGCTGGTCTTACACAAAATGAAATGATGGCAGCATATAGGAAAACTATACCTTGCATATATTGCATCATTGGACATTTAACCCCATGGTTCAGAGTAGAAGAAAAAAAAAATATCCAGATGGAAGTGTCTCATAAGTTAAACCTCTTGTTTCACACACTTATGATCCTATGGAAATAGGTTCTTCATTTTTTAAGTTAATTTGTATTTCGGTCTTCAATTTACATTTACTGTCCTTATTTTTCAGTGCATGACTACACAATCGTCTATTTCAATGTCAACGGTAAGTAGAAAGCTCCATCCTCTGTGCGGTTAATGCTTACCATCCAATTAAGGAGTCGAGACATGCATGCTGAATCTAGTTTTAATGTCACAATTCCTATTCTACACTTGCCTGAGTCTGGAGCTTTGAATGTCGGGCATCAACCAAAGCCCAGTGCTTCCACAATCAAAACCATAATGTTTAATGAATTTACAGAGGGAGCCTGAAAATGCCTGTACTTGTGGCTGATTTTCTTACAGACATACAGGTTATGAAATTTTGTGCCACTTCACCATTGCTCACTTACTTTTGTACTCAGGACAGAACATGACTAAGCTACTCTATGAAGCCCAAGTCCCAAAAGCTGAAACAAATAAAAAGCTGCTGTTTGTAAGACTTGTAGTTATGCATTTGCATTTCTTGAGAATGGGATCTGAGGTAATGCAATGGACTTTGTGAACAGGGGTCAGGGATTCCGCTATAGGAGTGGTGAGGGCATGTCTGAGGGCCCTTTTTAAAGGGGTTGAACCTCTAGTATGGGAATCGGCTGCCTGATGCAGCTTATCCACATATTTGGATCAGATGTAGTGACTGAAACTGGCTTCTGACTGGATGAATGTGTTGGACCTCTTCTTACCCATAGCTTGTACAGATCCCTGGAATAAGGGTGTATGTTGGATCAGCAGTATTGTGTGATCCACAGGGGTCCAAAGAGAATGCCTACACTTGTCTGGGGAAAGAGAAGAGGGAACGCCTCCTAATATGGTTAACTTGGCATTGGGATTTTGCAAGAATGCCAACAGGGCTATAAAATCAATGGTTAACAGGTGGAATTTGTTTTTCAGCAACCTGGCAAGTTTCCATTTGCTCAGCTTATAGGCCAGGAGATACACTGCCTTGTAGCCTGCCCACTAGATTTCACAGTTGTCCGGACAGCACTATCAGACAAGTAATTGGTGCTGGGAATCCTGACTTAGAGAAAGAAACCTAGTCCAGTGATGCATAGTTCTTCCCCCATTTTACTCAATGAGCTTCAAAGTGAAACAAGTAAAGATGTGTCCATAGTGCTGGCTTCCCTTTATTATTAAGGTGATGTCAGACCTGTATTTCCTGCACCTAGCATATAAATACCTCTTGTCTGATCTGAACGCTGTCTTTAGTGTTGCTGGGAAAAAATTAAGCTACTTTACATAATTTTCACACTAGAACAGACCTTTTCCTGGATGAACATCCTGGATGTTTTGTTTTGCAAGACATTACCCAATGGTTTTATTTAAAATTCCCAATGTTTTTCTGGTCATAAACAAACCCTAATATTGTACTTGATGGTTACTGCTCTTTCAGGTCGTTGTGAAGCAATGCGGATGCTCATGGCTGACCAGGGTTTGGACTGGAAGGAGGAGGTGGTGACATTTGATAACTGGATGGGAGGCAATTTAAAAAAAGAAGCGGTAAGATTGCAATAAATTCAATAGTCGCATATGTACTTGTAGAAACATGCTTTTTATGAATATATAATCCATTTGCACTTTTTTTTTTTTTTTTTAAATCTGTTAGAGGCGTTTCCATATTACTTGCACTGTATAACTGTCTGTCTGATTTTGGCTCCTACTTCTAATATGTGCTTAACCCCACACTACCTCTGGGTAGTATCTTGGTGGTGGTCACTTGTTAAATGTGTTGATATGATGATATAATAAATCTTGTGGATTTGTTCCCACTCTGGTAACTTGGATTTCTGAGTAATAAATCCTATTTATCATATAGCTTTTTTTTTTTTTTTTTTTTTTTTTTTACATTTAACAGGTATTTGGTCAACTTCCTGGATTCAAAGATGGTGACGTCACGCTGTATCAGTCAAATGCCATCTTGCGCTATCTTGGCAGGAATCACGGTATGATATTTGTCATAATCCATGGACTATTCTGTACATTGCTGCACTTTTGTCCACAATCCTAAATTCTTTTGGTCTTGTAGGTCTCTATGGAAAAAAGCCACATGAGGCAGCCCTCATAGACATGGTAAATGATGGGGTGGAAGATCTCAGGGTGAAATATCTCCGTCTAATCTATCAGAACTATGTGAGTATGAGCAAGTTGATAATACCCAGGTAATGGGTATTATTACTCCCAATTGACTTTTGTTCTTCTCTTTAGGAAAATGGAAAAGATGATTACATTAAAGCTCTGGGTGGAGATCTTGGTCACTTTGAGAAGATTATTTCTTCAAATCATGAGGGAAAAGGCTTTATTGTAGGAGATGAGGTGAGAGCTGATGTGTTTATTTGTAAAGTAGACAACATATAGATGTTGTACATGCCACATTTTGACAACCGATAAGTTACTTTATATTTTTGGCTCTTATCTGATTGTCAAATTTCATTGTTTTGGTGTCTAACATAGCTATTGAACTTTACTATTTAACAAAAATAAAAATCTAACTAAACGGAGAGTGCGGACATAAGGTGAATGGTTAAGAGCGTTTAGACCAGGGAACAGATCAACTACGGCTTTGTGCTTGCACGCAAGCTCAGACTGGGGCTGGTACACTCTGTAAAATTTTAACAGTTGGTCAAGAGGACAAAGCCCCTTTTGAATTGGTCTGCAGTCTTATCTGCTATGTGTGAGCACATAGCACAATTCTTCCACAGGACCCTACACAGCCATTATGTACTGCAGCACATGTACCTCTCAATTATTTCTATACTTTATACTATGTTTACACCAGCCAAAGCCAGGTAACTTGCATGTTGAATATACAAAACTGCATAAAATTCAATGTGGCTTTCTGGCGACTGTTCTCCCTGTTGCCTAAATATTTAATCATTAATTACTAGAATATTATCATACATTTGGAAGGTGCCATACAGTAAGGATAACAAGACATGCATACAAGGTAGACAAAATATGTATAGAGGGCCCAGCTCATAGGAGCTTACATTTTCAGTGAGGAGCTCACAGATGAAATATGAGGAGTGTGGCTCAGAGTGAAGATTGGGACAGTTGTGAGGGTGCATTAGTGTGAGTAATATCATCAGGGGTAAGGGAAGCTCTAAAAAAGAGGGGTTTTAGAGAGGGTCTATAGACTTGAAGGCTTTGTGAAACCCTGATTGGGCATGGTAGGGAATTCCATAAGCGAGTAGCAGCATGGGAGAGAAGTCTTTTAGGCTGTGGTCTTAAATTGATTCAGTTCACTAAATCTGTATTTATAATAAGAGGGAGTAAAGGCACTGTTGAACTGATAACACTACACTATGAGGAGAAAACCTACTATTACTCAGTGTCTTTCAGTTATACTGTTTCTTTAATGACTGTTGCTTGGTGACTGGAAATTCTGTTTAATAGTAGTCCAATAACAGCCAAGTTGGCAGTACATAAGCTTTGTAGATACACTTGCAAAAAAACCTGATAGTCTGTATGAAGACATAGGGCTACTATGGTTAATGACAAAATTGCAATGAAAATCCAAGGCAACTTTAGTTCTTTTACAAAAAATATAAAACTCTCCTAATACCACATGCTCAAGTTTAATGAAAGCTAAAAAATAAATGTATTAGGCCATCGAATACCAATAGCTACAGGCATGATTTCCAAATAATTGCAATTTGGCTTTTTGTTTTTACCAGATTTCTTTTGCTGACTATAACTTGGTGGATCTTCTGCGCAACCATCTTGTATTGGCACCAGACTGTCTTTTGGGCTTTCCATTGCTCTCTGCCTATGTCACCCGTGTCTCAAGCCGTCCCAAACTTGCGGCATTTCTCTCCAGTGATGCCCACAAGAACAGACCAATCAATGGCAATGGCAAGCAGTAACTGTTAGAAGCCAGACAGTAGAATGAAAGAATCTATAGATAATGTGCAGTCTGTTTACTATCATCTGTGTGAAGAATGTAGTGTGTTCCTTGACATCGTAATAAAGTGGTATAAATAGTCTTGGCTTAAGACCTGTAATGTTTGCATGATTCGCATCCCCAAAATCTAATGCTTGGTTCCAGGCAGCTGGTGGGTATAGATGCTGGCTCTGGAAAGCTGGTAATTACAAGTAAAGTACTAGTTTCTGGGTATCAACTGCACATGACTAATTCCTGGCTCTGGGTAGTTGGTGATCATTCACTGTGCTAGTTCCTGACACGGAGCAACTGATTACAGGCATGGTACATATAATCTGTTCCCTGCCCCCTACCCAAAAAAGAAAACCCACAGTTACAATCTGTGTGTGAATATATATATATATATATATATATATATATATTTTGTATTTTACTGTGGATTTTCTTTATCTATTATGTAATTTAATACTTTCATGCAAATCCGGCCTTTGTGCATATATACTCTTGTACACCTGTATTTTACAGTCTGATTGATGTTTGTTTTTAGTTAGAGAAGTGACTGTTTTGAAGGGGGGTGAAACATACTGATGTACAAGAGTACACAATTAGAATAGTTAAGAGTACACAATTGTGATACATATCTCTATCCCAATGTTAGATTATTTTATATACAAAAGGTGATTTGCATGAAATTATTTTCTGGACAGATCAAACTTTTAGACACCAGTGTATATTTTGGCAGAGCCTGCTATCTCTCTTTATATGCACATTTGTTCAAATTGACTCTCTGAAGTACTAATCACTAGCTGATCTCTAACTTGATTAGAGTAATGATAAAGTCAAGCCTTTAGTTGGGAAAGTCTGGGAATATAAGGAGATCCGTACTTTGGTCTTATGTGTCTGGATTTTTTTTTCTTAACGCTATTTTCCGATGTTCACTAATTAATCTCCATCTAGGTTTAAGTGAGGTATGTTTGCAAACTAGGTGAACCTCCCAATGTCTAAGTGTTTGCATGCTTATGCGTTTCTGTGCCTTCTTATGTGGTGTGAGTTTTGTCAGAGGGTATTCTGAGTCACCCCAATCAAAGTCACTTTATATTAATCTACTTCTTTCAATGTTGTTCATAGTAATAACACAACACTGTAACCACCATTTATCAACATAGAAACCCTTTAGTGTTGCAAATGCTATTTATTCCTCAGAATGTATTAGCAAATTTCTTGCATATCACATACATTGATTCATGTATACCATCTAATAACTGACCTTTAATTTCATCAAGCACTAAGCTTTCATACTCTTCTCCTCTCTAAATTGTACATTCATCTTTATTTCTTATAATCATGTTACCTTGGGTGGAGAGGAGCAGAAAACGCAGATAACTATATATTATCCAGTCTTATTTTATTTGAAATATTTTATTCTAGATAAAATATTTAGTTATAATTTAAAGGGCCTGTGAGGATACTGGGTTTACCTGGCCCAATTCTACTTGCTGGCTTGTCACCCAGGGGTGCTTTATTACGCCAGGCAAGCCTACCCAGTACCTTTTTATAGGGTTCCTAGCTCATTTATAGGGTTCCTATAGTCACTTGGGCACATGAAGTTAAAAAGTACAACAATACAATTATTGTTTTTAGAACAATTTATTGTTGTAGAATGTACTAAATAAATGATAACTAGAATCTGATTGGTTGCTATTTGTAACATCTCCACTTTCTTTTTTTTTTTTTTTTTTTTTTTCCAACCCAGCGTTTAGTAAATATACCCCATGGAGTTTTTCTGAGCTGCAGATGTACCAGCTCACTCCACCAAGACCCTAGACTTCAACATTGGAGTTCTTCCCAGGATCACATCCAAAACAGCACACCCCCTTGTGTCTTGCTCTCTCCCCTGGGAGAGAGGTGGCCTAAGATAGTGGGATCTTCTGAGAGTGGCTGTCTTTTCTCATCTAGGAGCTGATTCCAAAGTGTCTGCTGAATTTAACCTGAGGCAGTGGAATTATAGGACCCTCCCAGTATTAACCCCTAAGAAGCTTTTTCAGCTGTACCTAGCTTTCAGCTGTTCAGGACTTTCTGTAGAGAAGGGGGGAGAATGAATAGCTACAGTGCCTTCACCTGTCTCCTGGAACCTGATCCTTACCCATAACCCACCTGGCTTCACTTTAAGCAGCTTCACTGAAATATCAACACTACATAATTACAATGAGCTACAATGTCCCCCTTATCCACTTGTACTTAGACACTGCATTTGTACTCTGAGCTGGGGAATATAAACCAGGGCTATAAACAGTACATGTTATGCTCCACATTTTGTGAGAAATGAGGGACAGGCTGCTTAGGGAGATATCAAACTCGTTTCATGACATGACTTCAGTTGTATATTGTATAGCCAAGATCATTTAGCTCAATAGTTTTGTTTAGCTCATGTTGGGCCAAGGTCCTCAACATATAGATCAGAGCACCTCCTGCCCACATGTATATCTCCTCTTTGATAACCTTATTTGTTAAATGGCTCTTAGTGACATGCCTTCTACATCCCCATAGGATTACAGGCTCCATGCAGTTTGTGGGATAGATTATTGTATTGTAATTAATAACTGATGTGTTGAAATTGTCTGAAAATAATAACATAACATTTAAGCACCACAGAGATCATGGCACTGGTTTAGAACAGGGTGTCCTTGGCGGCTCAACTTTTATTGGATGTGCTCGGTAACCACCTTCTCCTATATGGCCAGAATATTTTGCTAAAAAATACCTTATGTGGTGGACTTTCCTTTAAAGGAACACTCACTCCTACCATAGACTGGTGCATATATGGTGCAAACCTCTGCTGCTCTGCAATTTCTACCATCTTGCGCTGTAATGTGCTTTTGTGGAAATCGCTTGTGCATAACAAGCCACTACTGTAAAAAGATTTTGTGTTGAGCTTCAGGTGTTTTATACTGTGAAATTAATGGTCACTGTGTGGATTAGTTAATTCATGGGCAGGGTAATGTCATAATAGCTCAGACAACTGCAAAGTCGAGCCCTGGGCGAGAGCGGCCATTGATGCCCTTTCCCTCCTGATAAGCTTGGTGGGAGTAGATACTGCCTCCCAACGGCATGCACTGTTGGAGGAGATGTAGCATTCATAGTGTGCCTTGCCATTTATAAGAATTTGATCATTCTCCAACCCTGTTCTGCTCTCTCTTACCTGTTCTTGCAACTTTGACTACCTGGAGCTGCTGCTGCAGGATCCAGCTCAGTTGCTGGGTCCTCTTTGGAAAAGAGAGAATCAGTAATTTCAAGGAAAGCAAAGTAACTAATGAACACTCTAGGCCTCCCTCCTCTAACCAGCTATGACAATAAATTGAAGTTTAATAATCAGGCATCCTTCCCTAGATTAAATTAATAATCACATTTAATAAACATTTTCCCCATACCAGCTCTGATATTATTAGCATTCACTTTTCATAAATAGGTCTTCTACCCCAACTCTGTCCTGCATTTAGTTAAGTTTAAAGAACCCAAACCTCCCACTATTAAATTAATAGTCCCATCACCCCACCTTAAATCAATAGACACCACCATGACCCCACCATTAAATAGACTCACCACCACAATCCGATGAATAGCCCCCTGTTAAATTAATAGCCATAGAGGATGGACGGAGACTGAGGGGAACAGGAGACTCCTATCCTGCTGAGAAGGCACATGTTGAGGGGAGATGGAGAGAGGCTCGCAGGTTGATGGGGGGAGGATTGCTTACCTATATAACTGGACTACAAGCAGCTCTAAAGTGGAGGAGGAGCTGGTTGGTTGGCCAGGGGGCGATGTGCTCTTTGCTGACGCTCTGTGGCAGACCCAGATGTATACCTGTGACTGATTGGTGTAATAGTGGGCGGCCGTGGCTTTGCACACAGGCCGCACCGCCCTCATTATGGCCCTGCTATCAGTTTATTTCAGCAGTCTGTAATAGATTGAAGGAGGTATTTCTAGTTTTAAAAAGAGCTGCAGGGGCATATCACCTTAACTCTGTATGTATTTTACCTCCATAGTTTATATCTGAAAACTTCAAGTATAGGTTCTAGTGTTAATTTTAAATGGATCTGAACAGACAAGCTATAAATAAACATTATTATGAAAACAATCCACAAGTGCTCCTTGGTCTTGCTGCCTGATTTACAAGATTTCACTTTTTTTTTTTTTTCAAACATTTAACCATACAATTATAAATCCTGATGCTTCACAAAACCAATGAACCAGTTTTAAACCTCGCGAATATTATTAAATAACAGGTAACACGAGTCAATAGTGCATGAAACCAATGACCTATAATGTGTTATATTCATTGGAAATAAAAGTCTATTTTCTTACCTTCTCATGAAATCCACTTGTGAATTGGTGTTCACATAAATGATAATATATTGTAGTATTTCAATTTAATAGTACTGTCAATACAAAACACATGCAGTACTAAAATGTGTGATCCAAAAGAGTGGTATTGTGACACTGCAAAAAGTTCACAACCTCCAATCTTGTTCTCACTTACATATGGTGCTGGAAAGATATATGTTAATAAAATTTCTAGAACTCAAAGCAAGAGCAAATCTACAATATTCCAAAAGTGCTCATCAAACAGCATCTTGTAATAAAAACAATCCACACTAGGGTATTGTAAGTATCTCATCTGGTGAGGGACACAGAGCCTTCAACAATCGTACATGGTTGCTGGGCTGCTTTGTCATGGGATTAGGCACCTTCAAACTCCCCAAGGAAATGAAGGACCAATAACCTGACTCCATTTGTGTCACTATGCTATTGAAAACCCTCAGCAAAAGGCATAATTTCTACTCATTACTACCTATTCCTAACAACAAAATAAACCTCTATTCCAAAATTTGAACTTCAATGCGCTGTTCTTCTTGGCAGGCCACTGGAGAACTCTTGGGGGTAAATGTATCAAGGTGCGATTTTGCAAATCCAGCAATATTCTCGGGAGAGTTCTAACTGGCAGATGTATGAACCTGAGAGTTCATGTAAAATCGCCAGAGATGTGTTTCTGTTGAAATCGATAAAGATCAAAGTACCGACTGTTTGCCACTATTGCTATACAAGTTTCAAATGTATGAAGCTGTGATTAAGCAAACACTCCTGAGTTTGCTTTAAAAATCGCTAGATACAACACGTTGCATCATAGCAGCGTGTTTAGTAAACACATTACTGTTACACTGTCCCTGCCTATACAGCCGGAGCTCCAGCAGCTGTCAAAAGTAAAAGAAAAAAAAAAGTGTGGGGTCTACCCTGCCCTAGTCCTGCCAGCCTACTGCTGGTTATGTGAAAATCTGGGAAAAAAATTGCGTGGGGTCCCCCCGATTTTCACTTAACCAACACTAGGCAAACCAACCTGGGGTGGGTGGCACTATAGCAGGGGGACATGCGGCAGGGGTCCCCCTGCCATAATGACAACCAACCCCAGGCTGTTCAGCACTGGGCTGGATTCAGTAGGGAGTGTGGTCTGCCGAAAAAAATGAACGCGTACCCCCTCTAGAGACATCCAGCCCAGTCCTGAAGGCACTAGTACACCCCTGGGTGGTGGGTGTAGGGTAATAACGGGAATAGAAATGTAAAAAAACAAACGGATGCCAATTTGTTTTGTGGAACTACAAGTC